>NC_060215.1:40780000-40932500 GCF_021130785.1 Homalodisca vitripennis
TTTTGCTTGCGATATATAGAGACTAGCATCAGGTAGAGCTGCTGCCATCACCAGTTTAACATAGTTGGGCTTGTGCCACAGTCCATTTAGCTCCGGATGGAGTTAATGTCATATTTAAATTTCACACGGTTGCTTTCGTGCCATAGTCCCGCCAGTAACATATGAACCCACTTCAGCCATCACTTTAACATAGTTAGGCTTGTGCCACAGTCCTTTTAGCTCCGGATGGAGTTAATGTGATATTTAAATTTCCCACGGTTGCTTTCGTGCCATAGTCCCGCCAGTAACACATGAACTCACTGTCGCCATCAGTTTAACATAGTTGGGCTTGTGCCACAGTCCATTTAGCTCCGTATGGAGTTAATGTCATATTTAAATTTCACACGGTTGCTTTCGTGCCATAGCCCCGCCAGTAACAGATGAACCCAATGCCCCCATCAGTTTAACATAGTTGGGCTTGTGCCACAGTCCATTTAGCTCCGGATGGAGTTGTTGCCATCTTTAAATATCACACGGTTGCATTCGTGCCATAGTCCCGCCAGTAACAGATGAACCCACTGCTGCCATCAGTTTAACATAGTTGGGCTTGTGCCACAGTCCATTCCATTTTGTGCTATTTTCGATTGAGAGGAAACTGTTTTACATGTGTCACAAAAATAGGATTTTGTAGATTGGGTAATAGAATTAAAAAAGTTATACCATTATGTCAAACCTCATTTTAAAGGTCTTTATACATGAAATGAAGTAGGAATTGGAGTATTTTAGTTGACTCAGTTTGAAAATTTGAAAAGTTTTTATTTATTGCTTTTTAGCATGGAGAACCGAAATTGGTTTTCTTGGTGTCGTTAGTTTTTTCTAATTATCTTCTTTCTTGCTCTTGTATTTAAGGTCTCACTTGATGGGTCATTTAGTATAACATTTTTGAGTTGCATTCTAACCCCTTAGTAAGTTAGGTTAGCTTCTGCGTTGAGAAAGTACGAGTAGTTTTTAAAGCCAACAAAACCGACGACATATGATGTTATATGTTTTAAAACATCCCTACAAACAACATTTCATATACATACTTACGCGTCCGACACTGGGTACATAAATAATGCCCTTTCTGATTCATTTTGGGAAGCAATTAATTTCAATGGTTAGGTAATTTTAGTTTATATTGTATAGGTAACATAGACATAATCCGTAACATAACAGAACAGGGTAATTGGAAAGTAACTAACCATCGCCACTAACTATACCGCAGTCAATGTCGAGGGAATGACAATTATCGTTAAATATCTTATTGGGAAGTTGGCAATAGTGACGTTCATTTGTCACCATCTCTATTTTAGTTGTTATCTCTGTAGCGTTGACGATATTGGTTGCGTTAATGATTTAAATTATGATTTACGATTCGTAACTGGTATTTATTCATTCCTTTAACCAAGCACGGTTTTAAAATTTAAAAAAGAGCATGTATGGCTAAGTTTCATTTAATTAAAGACGGAGTTCAGATTTATGTATAATTTTCAAAGAGGATGAATCGTTTTTAAATTTTTCACCATTCCGATTTCGCCTACCAACATAAAATACAATAGTAGGGAAACTAATTCCATCCACGGTTACCTGATCAAGAATTTAGAAGACACGTCATCAGCGTGTAAATGACTTCATTTAGTTGTAAAATGTCGAGAAACATATTACTATAATAATAATACAAATTTAACATTTTTCTTTAGTGAAATGTGCTTCCATTTTGTGGGTATGTTAATTCCCAAAACAAAATATAAAACGTAATTTGCGTAGTTTTTTCACAAAACTCTATTCATTACCAAAACGTAAGGTTTACATGGCTAACTGGTTCGGGATGTATTTGGTGACTTAAGGAATTTATAGATCACAAGATTTCCACCTAGCAAATCTTTTTTGAATCTCTATAAAAAGTGTTAAAAAACACGCAATATCTGAAAACGGAAAGCGTCATTTACATTTAAAACGGAAACAACGAAACGACAACTCTATTCAGACAAATTTAGCAATCAAATTGAAGTAATAAATCCATGACTGGGTTTGAGGGGAGGACAACGTTTAGTAACTTTTGAGATAAATGAGATTTTTAAATTATTGATCACTAAAATACACTTAGTATTTCTGATTACCATCAGGTGATCGTGAGATCTATTAACCAGATGATATTGCGTTACATATAGATATAAAAATTGTTTACTGAAGTTCTAACATTGTTTCTGATTCTAAGATACTGTTCTGACTTAATAATGTTTCGTATCACGGTGTTAGTTTTCCAATGTAGAATTGTCTCTTTTACTCAACCAGTACCAAAACACCGAAGATGTTTTTTCAGTTTTTCAAAATGTTGAATATGTATTTATTTCTACGAGAACATGACGAACCGTACCTTAAGCAGCTGGCTTCCCTCTTCATGACGGGTTTGTATATCTGAGTAGTTGCACATTTTCTTTAAGGTAGTTTTTAAAATAACCTACAATATAGTATTAAAATGGGATTTAAAATATAACATGTAGATTATTATTTATGTTTCTTTGTTTCTCTTTGTTACACATGTTGTGAATGAGTTTATTGATTTAAATGTTATTGTAAAATTTTTTATCTAGGTTGCATCAGTTTAGTCTTGCCCAGTTATTAAAGTTGACCAAAATATTGATTTTTAATTATTATTATACTAATCTTATCATATATTTAAATTATAATATAAAATTCCTTTTTGAATATTTTTATAAAAAGGTTAAGTATTTTGGTTCGTTTTATTTTCTTTCTATTGTTTTTAATAGTCATTTATACTGTAATCCATTATTTATTTGATTTGAAGTTGTATTATTTTCACTTGACGATTTGCTGATATAATTAATTGGAGGTTTAATAAAATAAATGCTATGACGGATCGTAATCTTGAACTCAATATTAAGAATGATTTATTTTCTTTCCCTTTTAATTCCAGCCACTATCGGTGTCCCAAGTGAAGCAGGGATCACCCAGGAGGTTCAGTGAAGGTGTTGACATTTGAACTCTCTCTGAGTTTGGAATAGCCCGTCAAACTGTGAAGTGAATCAGCTTTATCAATTCTGCCGCAGGTAGACTAGTTAGTAAATAGTTGTTCTCCACTGCCAAGAGTTACATTTCGGTCTCAACTAAATGTACTCTTCAAAAGCAATTCATGGTAAAAGCTTTGCTGACCAAACCTGTATAATATATTTACACATTTATGTGGTATCTGCCTGAAATTTACATAATGTGTACGTTACATCTCAAAATAAAGTTCAATAAATCGAAAAATATTGCGTATTAAATTTTGCTTTATAAAAATAACAAGCAATAGCCTAATCTATAGAGTATTGTATTAGGTACGGTACTGGGGAATCCCTCGCTGAATTATTTAAAAACAAATAACAATTTTCACGTTTTGTTGCATGAGGTAAGTAATCCGTTGTGATATTTAACCCAAATGTCAATATAACCAATAATATCTCTTTTTAATAGGGTATCGAATGATAATAGAATTGGTGGTCTGCTTTTAATGAATCGACCAAATAGTCACCGAGAGTTTCAACAGAGATTTCAAAAAATTGTTTTTATTTTGCAGGACTTATGATTGTTAAAATCTAATCGGCAGAGCAACACAAAATTTTGGATACCTCTATAAAAGTCGAACGGTGCATGAAATTATGACGTCTGGTGTGGGATGTCTATAGGTGGGAACCTATCGCTAAAATAAAGAAAGACGAACGCTGAGATAGAAAAGACTACTGATCTCGAACCACGCTATAAAATTTTGGAATGGAAGTCCAACAACTTGCGGAAAACCCGCACAATCAGTATTTTGGGAACATTGATAATGTCAATGAGGAACCCTTAGAAACGCCAACGCCTTAGAAAAACATCATAATACATGGAGCTGACGAGAATGATGCTATTTGAATTTGAGACGACGGTGTGGTTGAGGTATTGCTGACGGAGGCTGGATCTTTAGTACCAGTTTTGGATACCAAAATTTTCCGCCAACTTAACTCCGGTGAAAAAACTTAACACTATGATACATAAATGGAACTCTGAAGGTTAATTCTTCCGAATCAGCACGAGTTCGTTTGTGGTACATCAGCAGTAACTAACCTCTTATCGATACAGGAAAGTGCTCTATCCGCAGTCAGAATGTTTCGACAGTTGGACGTTATATATGGTGATTTTTCCAAGGCATTCGACAAGGTTAACCACAAAAACCTTGTGTCGACTATAAAAACCAATTGGTTTAATTGGTTAGAATAGTATTTGTCTGATCGCAAGCAGATTGCCAGGTTTGGGTCCTCATTGTCAAGACCAGGGCTCGTTAATGTTATTCACCTGCTTGCGGTTGCATGTTCCAGTGAATTTATCTGCCAATCGAGGAGGGGAATGAAGGGGTCGCCTGCATAAAAACCACTCTACTGAGCCATAGTGAGACAAGATCTCGATTATGCCTCACTAATTTTTGGTCCCCATACACAGGTTTCAACAGGGATTGCCATGACTTCTTCCAGAGGAGTTTCTTAAGGTTGGTTGGGGTGCGCCGGAGTCACCATTATGGGAATGTACCGATAGAGGACATACCTGCTGAACTGGATCTCCCCCATCTACAACTTAGGCGAGACCTGATGGACATCGGCTTTCTCTACATATTCCTCAGAGTACATCTTCACTTTTTTTAATTTCTTGTTGAGATTGTCAGATTTCCTGCCCAAAACGAGGTCTCATTACCTCTTTGGTCAATGTTTTAGGGGTAATGCCTATGACTTTAACAGTCCACTTCCGAGAATCTTCCACCACGACAATAAGATTTTCAAATCGACTTCTTTCTGACAGCTGCTCAATTTTAAGAAGGGAATCCGAATCTGTCCTGGCAGATAATGCAGATAGATAGCTAATTCATAGCTGCATATGATGTTATCCGTTTTTGTTGCCATGCAAGTTGTATCCTTGTGCTTATGCATTGCTGTTGCTTATCTGTTGCTATCAATTTTATATATTTACCAAGTTTTTAGTGTTACATAATTATCAAATTGTATTTGTATTATTGTGTGTATATAGTTTTTATTTCAATGTTATTATAATGTTTTATATATTTTGGTTATAGTGCTATTATTTTACTAGGTTAAAGTCGAGTTTTATTTCTTTCTGCAGTTGCTTGACTAGTATATTCTTTGTACCTTATAATTTAGTGTAACTCTTAGTACTGTGGAGTTTCAATTGTTGTACAGTGAATTATTTAGTTTTTCTGTTAATCCACCACCACCAGTGTTGTAAAAAAATGGCTAACTCGTTGGCATGTAAAAATAAAGAAATATTACAATTCTACACTATTTAATGCTATACCAAGAATAATGTGCTATTTAGGTGGATCTGACCCTACTACAGTAATGTATACCGACTCTACCTTTGACAAACAAAACACGGAACGTTCCACTGTAGTAGGCGGGCCACGCACCTCATCGAGCCATAGCTCTTCTACTGTACGAGTATACTTGATTTGACCATTGTTTTGTTCAGTCTTATCAAAATACGTGAAGGAAAAGTCCTTAATTGAGTCATCTTCTTAAGACAACAGTGAATGAGTTACTTATTCTAAAGCATCAAGTAATTATTTCTCAAATCTAACATCACTCGTGTTCATATATATGTTTATTTTGTATTACACTGGATATAATCGTGTTCTTCAATTAAAACATTTTTCTTGGATGTTCTAATTTTTAATATTTTTTCTCTTTTAAAAAGTACTAAAAAGACATTAAAATAGCAATAACTGTATACAAACCTTTAAATAATAAGTAAACAATGTCTAGAGTAGTTTACCGAAACTATAACTTTGGAACTAGGGGAAATTAGGCGAATAAAATATATTTTACCACAATTGTATACATAAATTTATTTATTTATTTATTATTATACAATAAATATGATCTTTCATTTTACCTCTGCTAATAAACATGTTTAATTCTTTTTGAAGACAATTGTTTTAGTTATCCATTCAATGGTGTACTGTATGTATTTTTGTCTAACCGTTACTGGGTTTCCATAATAAAAAGAATCCAACCTCATCAAATAATTTGTTAAATTGAAATAAATAAGAAATGTCACTTAATGTATATTTATAAATGGCTTAAATTACATAATTATCAGCTAATTGTGCATTAACAAATAACCATCAATAATAAATTGATTGGCATATTTTTAATTGAATGCTAAGCACACCTTCTGTACTTCAATTTTTTTGAGGAATAATAAACGTAATTAAGAACTTTCATCTATAAAGATATTATACAATACAGTCATTTAGGCTTTTTAACTTTTTAAAATGTTACGAGGCCGCTAAATAGCTCTTAGTTTTGATACATATTTTTTACGAGTCAATACATGGAGGCCGTTTTGACAATTATAACTAGTCAATTATAAAACATAATTGATTAATTGTCCCTCGTACTGCTTAATGAATGACTTTATAAAAAACTATGGACGTACCAAATACATCAGTACTTTTGAGTGTAAATTTTTTTTTGTTATTTCATGTTTTTACTTTTTCACAAAATAAAAAACGTTTGAGTAATATGATGTTTAAAACTAAACATTTTTATCTGTTCCTAGCATTTATATTTTTTAGCCGTAATTATCTTTAGACCATTAACTTGATTCCATACACTGCACTGCAAATTCGCATGCTTATTTCATATTAACATCCAACTTAAAATTAAATACAAACATTATTTGAATTTGTTTCAATATTAAGGATTCAAAAATCTATGTTAAATTTCATAAAACCGTCAGAGCAAAAATGCCTTCACAGCACACAAACAACTGTACCAAAAACAAAAAAATCTAGCTACATTTTGTTGAAATCTGTAAAGAATATCAGAAGAAATTATATTTACAAGAACACAAAATATTATGCACATTACCTTGTTTGTGTGGATTATTTGTTTCATATTTCTTAAATACACAGTTATTGTCTTCCTTTGCTTACTTTCGTAATTTTAACTACAGAAGATTTAATAACCAAAAGATGATATCACTGTCACTGATTTGGATAACAATAAGAAAAATGTTCACACCAAACTGCAATATTGTAACTGAAATTGTGTATTTGGTGGATCGCGAGAATACGTGGTGATGGTAGGTAAGTTCACCCTGATCCCAGGGTTCAGGACATATCCCTTTGGGATGAACAGGTAGTCATATGTATACGGAGAATGTTGTTTTGGTGGCTTAAAATATAATAAACTTGTTTTCTACATATCAGTATAGAGCTTTATGTAGGTTACTTACTACTTATTTACCATAAACACCTCTTCCCTTTCTCAAAAAGAGGCTAATAAAAGTGTAGTATTATTACGTACTATTGACGAAATTATACAGGGTATTAAGCAAAAGTGTCGAATACATTGGGATTTTGCTCCACACAAACAAATGAGCAGAAAATTTCATATAAAGGTATATCCTAAAACCTTTAGTTTTCCGTCTATCTGTCTGTATGTGTGTTTTATAAAATATTATCTTTTGTACCAGTTAAGAGAAAGTTATGGGACTTGAGAATTGTATTAAACTTCGGTAGACCTTTTTGAAAATAAAAATATTAACAAAATCTTTTGCCTTGTTTCAAAAGTGGAGGACGTTTAAATTATTCCATAAAAATAACTCAAAACCGACTAGCTTCCACCTCAAAGTCACAACTGAACGCTTAATGAGCGACCAGAATTGCTTATAAACTTGAAGTACGTCCAGTCCCATCTTGTAGGAAAAGAAACAACCAAATCCTGGGTCATTCAATATGAGGCATTTAATTTTTTTCAATACGTGTGCAGAAAATATAATATATCGGTAAAAGTAGCAAACATAATGGTTAATAAAGTGGGAATCTTAGGGGAGCAAAACTTTTACTAAAACAGAGATAAAAACCAATTTAAAGCTTAAAATAAATAATTAGTGTCTAAGTTATTTAAATAACCTTTGATCTCCAGTTACTAGAGATATTTTGATAAATTGGGTTAGACTTCATAAAATGTACAAATTTTTGTATTTGATTCTATTCAAAATAATTGTGTTTTTCCGGAGAATATACTACCGATTTAAGGTGGTTTCTGAGTAAGCAATTAGTAGCTTTGAACCTAAAAACACCTGCAATCAGAACCAAAGAGTTCCTTCGTTTTATTTTCTTACTGAATAAAAAAAGGCATATGGTTCATGCGCTTATGCGGCTGGTGTCGAGAAACTACCGTCCGAGAGATCACGCTTGAATTCCAATCCTCACCTAGAGGCGCCGACGTCCATTCGGAGTGCCATCAGTGAAGACTCGGAAAACTGTGACTTTCCTTGGCGGTGTCGTATTAAGTGAAGGACTCGGTCGAATGTGATGGTGTACTCAATGCTACGCGTCTGAACTGGGGTCGACTCTTCAGGGAGTCGCGACGGCTGGACTCGGAATCGTTGGTAGACAGTTTTGGTCGAATGTGGTTAAATCACTTTGCTGTATTGCAATAAACAATTTTTAAATATTTATGTGCATATCATGGATTTTCATTGTGACATGATAACAAGTAATAGTTTGATAGCAATCGATAGCTTTCACAACTAATAATACATCTGCAACTTTTCATCAGATTAGCTTTGATCAGATAACAGTGCTAATCGTGGATCAAATAAAAAGCATTAGTGTGGTAAAATTTCCATTCTTTTGATTATTTCATACTACTACATATTATATTTAAAGTAATAAGGTATTTTAAAAATGTGATTTAGTTCAGGAGAATCATTGTTGATGTTCAATTCTAAAATTATATGATACGTCACTAACAACATTGAAATGACGAAGAATTTCTTACACTGCTGTACAAATTACAACCATTCTTTGAACACGAAAACCACCACAAAGGGAATGAAGCATGTGGTTCAGCTCTAAAGGAAATCAATTGAAAACAAACACAAGTTGTGTGAAATAAACCGCTTAAGCACTCAAAGAATGAAACTCACATTAAGTGCGAAAATTCCGTTGCAAGATTTACATGAACACAAGATATGTGTCTTAGTGTTTGTATTTTGGGAAATGTTAAGCAAGTATACTTATCGATTCATATTTCTTGTATTAAATTTGAGTCCTTTTCCAACGCTAAGCTATAATTAATTGTTATATTTAGTTTATTGTGTACTCGTGTTGTGCTATTTCAAACTACATGTATCCTCGTAACAATCACTTTACACTCACTAGTAAAAAGCAAATAAATAGGTACTTTTAAATAATAAAGAAAGCATAAGTGAAAAAGAGAAAGAGTGAAAAATATAAGCGCGTGTTACAAGAAGAGCAATGGATAGTGATCCTGTACTGACAGATTGTGTTCAAGTGCAGATAACACATATCCTGGCAAATCAACGAGGATGTTCAACGCCATCCGTTTTATTCTTCTATTTTATAAATCGTACAGTATACAGTTAGCTTTACTTTCTCGCTCGTGCTTTGTTTGGTACATAAAAACCTTAGGTATTATAGTTTACGTAAAAATGGGGTTATACTTGACTACGTCATGAACAATACTCTGTTCAACAATAATAAAAAAAACATTTTCAGTAAAATAAAAGTGTTTAAGGTAAAAGCAAGCCTAAAAAACAACTAAATCTGTTAGTTCAAGTTTATAGGCTACATTCTATTACTACTTTCGTAGATATGAGATAGCAAAATTCATTGCCATTAGTCTAACTAAATGAAACATCAGTCTCAATCTCGTCTTTGTTTCTCTGTTGACTTCATGAAAATCTCAATAATATGTTCAATAGAACCTTCAATTAAGTGATGCAATGTAAGTACAGTTATTAATTTGCCTACTTTGCGAATAGCACGGCGGTTCTCTAAACCCGCAGTTCAATTATGTATCTATGCTTCTCTATACGCATTCAACAGATACTGGGCTGAATGTAAAATGACATTAAATTAAACAAAATATGTTACGATACCCAATTATCAATTGAGATGATGTCACAGAGAAATATTCTACAAATCTTGCAAAAGTCAGTCAATGATAGTGTTTAAATTTGATAGAATATAACAATAGAAATTATATAAAATAATTTGAATAGCATCCTTAATCGTTTACTTAACTATGACAAATGATAAAACTTAATAGTTTAATTTAGCGTTTGGGAATAGCTATGTACTTAGATTGTATGGTTGCAATGCAATGAAAGATGGGAAATAGTACGAAGCAAGCACACCTTGGAAACCATGGTTGAGTTCTCTTCTGTAAGCAAAAATTGATACTTTTCTTCAAGTTCTCAATAATCATGTAATAAACACTCTCTCTCTCTCTCTCTCTCTCTCTCTCTCTCTCTCTCTCTCTCTCTCTCTCTCTCTCTCTCTCTCTCTCTCTCCTCTCTCTCTCTCTCTCTCTCTCTCCTCTCTCTCTCTCTCTCTCTCCTCTCTCTCTCTCTCTCTCTCTCTCTCTTCTCTCTCTCTCTCTCTCCTCTCTCTCTCTCTCTCTCTCTCTCTCTCTCTCTCTCTCTCTCTCCTCTCTCTCTCTCTCTCTCTCCTCTCTCTCTCTCTCTCTCTCTCTCTCTCCTCTCCTCTCTCTCTCTCCCTCTCTCTCTCCCTCTCTCTCTCTCTCTCTCTCTCTCTCCTCTCTCTCTCTCCTCTCCCTCTCTCTCTCTCTCCTCTCTCTCTCTATCTCACACTCTCTCTCTCTCTCTCTCTCTCTCTCTCTCTCCTCTCTCTCTCTCTCTCTCTCTCTCTCTCCTCTCTCTCTCTCTCTCTTGTCTCTCTCTGTGGCCCATGAAAGCTTTCTGAAACTTATTCACATACATTTGGAAACGAATAACTGTCACCATAAGTCACACCCTTATGTGACTCAGTTCGTCGCTTCAACATTAATTATATCAACCCTTCTGTTAAGGTCTTATTGGTAATTGGCCACTTTAATCCCATACATTCAAGTTTGTAGCAACTCATTCTCTCATAGCCTTACAGTCGATTATTAGTCAATATTCTCCAGCTCCATCAGGAATATAAATGCCTCACTGGTTCAGGTGGGGATGGTACTTGTTCAGTATTCCTCTGTTTCAACTCTGAGACCTGGTTCTCGAGTAAAACCCTATGTTTAGTTAACTGAAACCATCGCATTTTGAGATCTCGATTAGCTTTGGTTAGAATTCTGTTCCAGATGGCTTATTTTTGTGCTTTGATCTGTTACCTTGTCATTTACATACAACTCAATTTACATGCAAATTATCTCGCTTGATTCTGGAATTTTTCTTTTTCTTCTGGTATAAGGCTAATGTCCAGATGGGATGCTTAAATAGCTTCATATGTCAGTGCATTAATATTTTCACCAGTTATGTTTAGGACAAATCCACCTACATTTGGTATACCCTCACATTGTATTTAATTTGCGTAACTTTTACATATATTAGGTAGGATATAAAATAACAGAATAGGATTTTTTACGCTTAATGAAGAATTAGCCATTAATACTACTTTGGTACTACGGTAGTTGAAATAAAATGTAATAAATCCCATTACCTATTGTAATAAAGCTTTTACTAATTTTATTTCTTTTACAAAATTGTTCATTCGTGTTCTTTTCGATTTAGTGCGTTCTTGACAATATATATCTGCTCTTACTGGAGAGGAAAGTAAACGGAAATATGACACAGTATTATGTAATACTTTAGTGTACAGAAAGATGAACAGTTTGACAACATGCTCGAGTGACAGTGACAGTAACGATAAGAACGAGGCAGTCATGGAAAAGATTAACCACTCAACCCAAACACTTGATAGTACTCAGAAGATTGTGTAAACCACTAAAGCCTTATGTGAAATGGAAGATGTTCCTTGAAATAAATAAACTGTATTAAACTTGATAGGGTTTGGAATTTAATTTAACAAGCATTCACAGTACATTATCAATACAATCAGTACAATCAATACCAACAATTGCACGAGGATGCTCCACCAACATCGTTTAAATTTTTACCCGAAGGCTCTCGTTTCTGGAATAACATTATATAGTTAATGGTGTCACTTCACACTTAAGGTCATGCAATCAATTTTTGTTTACGATTTTTTTCAAATTCTTAGTTTTTAAGATAACTTTACTGTAACAAAACAGTTTTTTATCACTCCAAGAGGAATTAAAAAGAGTTTAAGTATAAAACTTAAGTAACTATATTTTATTATAGGCTAAAATAATAATAGTTGATGATAAAAAGTAATCTTTACTCTACAGTTTACTCTACAGTACATGAGCTGAGTCCAGCCATAGGTTCATGTGCATAATGCAAAATGTTTCTACCCTTTGGGCCTGATTATAAAATGTCTTAAAATTTTCTTTCAAACTTCTAGCACATTTTCATGGAATTATCACAATTTTACCTATTTTTCCAGTTTTCACCAATTTTATATATTTAAGGGCTGTAACCAAAGGTTTCTTTAAAAACGATTCTAATTAAAATCAGTTGCTTCATCTTAATTACCTCAATGCTTCCATAGCGCATTGTTCTTTACTGGCTAGGCTTGGCACGCACTAATACTGTAATAAATCCTAATTAGGTTGAATAACTAAGCTCATAGGATATAAAATACTGCCAGACCCATTTCTCAATAAAGAAAAACAGGTCTCTAAATACAAAAAAATAGCAATATATATTCTAATTATATCTTACTTATTATTTTTGCTGCTGAACTTACAATATTACACTAATGATTTCAAATTGATTGATCTATCAATTAATTTGGTTATGATAAAAGATTAGGTTTGTGAAGCTATTCCAGCTACACCAAGATAATCTTGGTATGGTTGGTCTTATAATTAATCAGTACGTCGTCCCCAGTAAGAGCAATGCGAAAACTCATTATGTTGAAGATTCTACGTTGCTGGACGTAATAGGGGTATGAGAATTTTGTTCCAGAAAGTGTAAGATTAATCCGTAAAGTTATCCTGTAACGGTTATACATAAGTATAATATCTAGAAATGTTGTCTCTTTTGACAATAAAGATTAACTGCATTAGTTTTTAGTTTCAGATCTCCAAACTTTTATATTATTCTTTTGTTATTTTTAAACTAGTAACTAAGTTATTACAATAATATGTTCATTATATTTTCAAGCATTATAGTTGTCTAAAGTAATGAGCTTTTGTGACGACATTTAGACTCTAAATTTAAGTTTGATGTGTTTATGTGTCGTAAGTTTAAAATTATTTTATGATCATCATTATAATAGGCCCCAATTATTTCCTTAGATAACAAAAAACTGACACAACTTTACTCTGTGAACACTGACTATGGTATTAATTTTAATAAACGACTACAGAATTATTCTGTCAACAGAGCTATTCATATGCATGTCTTACCAGTTTATGAATGATGTATGGTACAATATTGACGGGGGTGACCTTGTATGAATATTCATGAATGAATAACAAGCGGGTTATATCCGGTGTCAACAGGACGTCAGCGCGGGTCTGTATGCTCAGCAGAGAAGGAAACACGTAAAGTAATATGTTGGCCTCGTGTTATCTTATCTTTATTGCAAACTTATAGGCATCTCTGTTTTTCTAGATTCTATTGCAATACCTTAGCTAACTGATCAAAGAAGGTTTGAATATAAAGTTCTGTGTTGCAGTAGTCACAGTTTGTTATTAAATTAACAACTACGAGATACATATTAGATTTTCGAAGCAACATCAATTCATTCCACATAGTTCTCTAAGACTCAATTTGAATGACAATCACACCAATGGTCATAAATTTGCCACAATCTGTACTCGATTATCCTATGTAGAGATATTTGTATTAAGAGATGAGGGACAACATGTGTTGCCTGGTGTTCATGGTGTTATACATTATAGTGGGAAATACTACTTTCCAAACATGTTCATTTATTTACGAGCTATCGAGTTTTTGATTGAACCACAAAAATATATTTCCTTATCCGTTTAATATTATGCTAAAACGTGAGTGAACGTTACGTTGTAATGTAATAAGTGTAATGTACTTCATTTGTCGGTACTCGAATGTACGCGGTATGTGGGACAAATCCGGTGAAATATTTTCATCCTTGACAGGTACTACCCCCAGCATTGTTGTCCTGTCCGAAACATAACTGTCATCTGACCGCGTATCTGCTTCCTTCGTTCCAGACAATTTCATTGTTTGTAGAGTTAGCCGAAAACATAGTACGGCTTGCAATATACGGTTGATTACTTCTCCGTTATCACTAATTATATGTTGTTTTTTTTTTCAGGAGATTTGATCTAGAATTGTTGTCATGGAATAACTTTCATAATATTTTACATTAAAAATTCATAAATCTTACACCATAACAAATCAACTTTAAATAAAATAATAAAATTTTAAAACTAACCCCTAAACTTGTTTTTTAAACGAAAATAGAATTTAGTAGTTATGAAACCCCCATAGTAATTAAATTTGCAGAAAAAGGGAATTTACGATTCAAATCTAGTAAATTATTAATAAAATGTAACAATCTTAATAATATCCGACTTTAATGCGTTAATTACGAAGAGTTGTTTTTCTGGGATGGGTCTTTCTTTTCTCCTTTACCTAATTTACATACTAGAATATATTCCTTTCCAGATTTATTTGGTTTTAAACCTTTCTCGACTTCTTTTAAGTCAGATGTTCTTTATTTTATCCTTACGAAGATCAAGTCGAACAATGTACCGTCAGTGTTACCATCCTGAAAATGCAATGGCAACTATATCTATCTATCTTGTAAGGGGGCTAGGGAAATTACTTTCCATCCGGAAATATGTTCGGTCCATGCTGCCATTTTCCATTTTATAACTTAGCTGGCGTTCTTCTGTAATAGACTGGGCTAATATAATTTATAAAAGGAAGAAATGTTTCAGGTACTCTTAGTGATTTTCAGCCATTTTGCCCTAGAGAAAACGCTAGCTCATAGAGTCTTCAAGCGATCTGAACTTAAGGATGACTATTTCATGGAGCCTTACCTGAGAAGGATAGTACAAACAGCAATGAACAGCTGCTGGAGGAGTTTCGCTCTTTCTCACGGGTTTCCAGAACTTCACATTTATATATCAATCGTTTCATGAAGAGCACTTGTGTACGATAAACTTGAAGCCTTGCATTTATCTGAACATGGGAATTTATATCTGAGGTTGACTTCTCCCAGATCGCTTGAACGTACACACTGTCGCTCGATACACTGGCCAATCGAGGAACGTAATCACTCGAACCGCATTTTAGATTGACGATATTCCTACATGAAATATCAAAATCTCATATCGTTGCTCCTTTTCTTGTGCCATATTTATATGTACTTCATTGATAGGATTTCTTGCTGAAATTTCGAATTTAAACATTTGCATACATTTTGCGTTATAATATTTTCCTAACGAAAAAATATAACCCGGTCGCCGATATGATTTGTCGGTCCTCCAAAGTGCAACAAATTTTTCTCTTTTTAGTATTGCCTGGTCTTACGGTTATGTCTTAATTTTAGAAAATACAATTTTTTTGGTTATATTCTATAAGTTTTGTTGGGAATTCAGAGTTTAATTTGGCATTCATCTGCAAATACACACACACACACACACACACACACACACACACACACACCACACACACACACACACACACACACATATCGAACAGCACTTCATCCTACCACATGCTGGTCCGGCCTGGTAAGTGTTCGTTCGTGTGTCTGTGTGTGTGTGTGTGTGTGTGTGTGTATATATATATATGTATATGTAGGTCGAGAGGTCCTTTAATATCATCAACAAAAGCTAGACGTATATTCAAACTCTAATCTGAATATCAGCGAATATGAAACAAGAATAACTTTTATGAATATTAAATTATTTAAACGCTTCACCTATAAAATATTTTATAAGTTTAATTGTTATGGAATTCTGTAGATTAGGAACTGTTAGCCAATGGGAGAATTAGTAAGTTTGAGGTAAAGTAACAGTCCAAAAGAGAATGCAATCTATGATATTTTACTTTGCCCATAAGGTAAGAGTTTTATGACCTGATTTTATGACCAGGTTTTTTATTTCTAGTTATAGGTTGTAATAATCTACTCTATATAATGTTTCTTCTATAAAGTAGAGAAGTTCTATCTCTTGGTTATTACTTAATTCGTAAACATTTAACCATGTATATCCCTCCCGCTCTGTCAAATCGTTCCTTATCTTGACCACAGAAATTTCCGTATCCTCAACAATCGATAAGAATGCGAATTATGGTGCTTTTCTGCTTGTAAACAATTTCTATATGAAATTTAGCAAATATTTCTCTAGATCTGTCGTCAGACCTAGTATATTTCAAATGAAGGCAGAAAACCTCTTAAATTCCAACTGTATTCATTTCAATCATGTAGGTCACTTCAATTTTACTCAAGAAGTTTGCCACGGCGTTGGACAAATCAAGCCATGATAGTTTCAAGTCTTTTAAAGCAGAACAATTTAAGTTCCAGAGTCTCCAAGACGAGAGAAGACGTTTGCATCATCCAGTCCTGGTCTGACTTTTTATATTAAACAAGAACATAAAATAATTATGTATAATTCCCAGATCCAAAGAAAATAATTCAATCATTTCGCCACTGCAAGTCAGACAGTATTATACTGCACTGTTGCACACTTATATACATGCAATTCATGTTATTAAAGAGCGAGTAAGTAGCATACTTCGTTGCAGTGTCATTCTTGTTATCATCTGTTACTAAGTTGTAATCAATCTTGATTTGATAAATTTAAAGTGCAGTTAAGACTGTCTCTTTCAGTAAAATGAACGTTTCAGTAGAAATAGGTCATTCATTGATCGTATATAATCAAAACAGAAATTTCTTATTTTTCAAATAACTTTTACAGTATAAAGGTTCTAGGCAGTATTCCATTGTGTAAAATAATTATAATAATCAAATTAAAAATAAACCTGCTACATCTGTAGCAAGTTCCAAACGAATATTTTTGTTAATACAGTAACTTGCAGTTAGTACCCCATCACACCAAGGTCACGAAATCATAAACGTGTCAAATTATCTACAATTTGTGGTTTTAAATATAGCCTAGATATTAAGGTGCTTTTCAGATATTTATATTACTTGAAAAACAACATAATTATTCAGATTTGTAGTAAATTAATCAAGAGGGTGATGGGTGATCAATGCTTGTGGATGTGGTCGGGGGTATGATTGTGGGGTGGATCCCAGTGGAGGAGATTTTGGTGGAATAGATTGTTTCCTTTGGGACCAGCAATGCCAATGGCTGAATTGAGAGGATGATGAGGGGATATTGTCAAGACTACAGCGGTCAGGGCACTGTGCCTCTGGAGCCACTAAATGAGTAGCGTTGAGCTTCTGTAAATCACAAAATACAAACAAAGGAACACAGGACACTAACTGTAGTCATTATGTTAGTTAAATTAAAATAGCACTGTTAGAAACTACTTAGAGACACCTTACCGAATTGCAGTTACAACCTTGTCAAGTTGAATACCAGGTATGAGCCATTCATAGTTAGAACCTTGTAAAATAAGTAGATTGTTTACGAGATATTGTGTTAAGAGTTAAAACGGAAAATGTTGTATAGTTTTATACTGCGTGAAAAAGAATTTTTATGTACTAGTTAGACCCTCGTCAAACCAAGGTCACGATTTATTGGATGCGCATAATATATAACAAAAAATATATAAAAGTTAGAACAAATATCGATAAAACCTCTTCTCAATTATCTATTTTATTTCGTGTCATCATTCATAACAAATTAAATAACCATTATCTGCAATATTTAAGCTAACGATAGATTTAAATTTAACAAATAGGGGATAAGTTACACTTTGCACATCTTACGTGTGTACCTATAAAAACACACACACACACACACACACACATATATATATAATATATGTGTGTGTGTGTGTGTTTTATATATATATATACACACACGCGCGCGCACACACACACACACACACACACACACACACACACACACACACACACACACACACACACACACACACACACACACACACACACACACACACACACACACACACACACACACACACACACACACACACACACACACACACACACACACACACACACACATAAACATAGAACATAGTTATGCATATCAAATCCGGACACCCAGTCACATACAAGTGTGTATTTAAATACAAATATATTGAACATTTTTACCTAGTATACAGAGTGTTTCGTAACTCTGGTGCTGCCGTTTATTCTTGTTTTGTATTGTTGGCTATTCGCTTGGAACCTCAGTGTGGGTCGTGTCCTGTCACAGTAAGTCTGCTGTAAATTCTGTTATTTATTATTCGATTTCAATCATTGTGATGTCAATAAATTTGGAATTCAATCCAAAACAAATATTATTTCTTTAGTAAAATTGTTGGTTTAAGATATTTAAAGTTCAAAAGTTATAATGACTGCTATTTTTAAATTAGTACAAATAATGTCATAATATCTTTGTCGTAATTGAGATTTTTAACATAAAGATTCGACATGAAATTGGTTGGATTTAAATTATTAGGTTTTAAAATATAATTTTAAACACATACAGATGGGAAACTAAGCTCCGGAGACCCATGCTTATACGGTGAAATATGTTTGTCCTCACCTGAGCAATAGTGTGATAATATACACCCTATATCGTTATTTTTGTTATTTGAATAGAAGCCTGCCATTCAATGCGGTCATAGTACTAATTCACCGCAACATGGGTCAGTTAATAAAAATGTTTAAAGCGTATTTCAAAATAATGCAGAGATACAAAAGTGCGACGCAGGAACTTATCGAGGCTCTAAAATGCGTGTTCAAAACCTTTATAGCAACCCCCCCCCCCCCAGTGGTATACAATATATTTTATTGTTTACCTATTATATATTATTATATATTGTTCATATATAACATTTTTACTACATATTTTGTAATTATGACTTAACAATACTACGAAAATTTAAATACTTAAATTAGTGTTTATAAATGTTGTGTTACGTATTACTGAGGTTTACAATTAATTTAACTGCACTCATACTAATCAAATCAAAATATTACGATCAGTCATAATTTTGATTGTAATATGTGGATCTAAATCCATCCTGATCTGTAGATAATTTATGATTACGGTGTTTGATTCTTTGGGATTTACTATCCAAGTTTACTATAGTTGCATTTATTTCCCTACTTTCAGCAGCTTTTACCTGAGCATAATTTTACAGAATGGCCATTATTAAGACAATTTTCCCTTATATTCCAAAATTATTATTCAAAAATTATTATTCAAAAATGTTATCGTTTCTTCTACTCCATAACTTCAGTAACCCATGATGTTACTGTCCCATATCTTAAGCTTCTTCGTTCTTCGTCGCCGACTATCTTTGGATCCCTTCAGACGAACATGACTCCATATTTCAGAAGTCGAGTCAGCACCAGCATCAGATTTCAGATGATGTACGTAAGAGGAAGGTAAAATGGAGCTAAACTCGACATTCGAAACCCATGACGTTATTAGAAAACATTTAATCCTGAATCACCAAAGGGCTGCAAATTAATAAAAATTTGAAAATTGTTTTCAACTTCATGCTAGTTAATAGCATCATGTAACGATTTTTACTGTTATCAAGGAATATTGAGTAACCGTGTAGCGTCCTGTGGATGGATTGTCATTAATGGAAAACTATGTCTTCCTATGAGGAATTCAACTAGTACATATAACGTCTTTAAAATATTTCGCCATCATAGTTTTTCTCCTATTTTGTAGTCTTTTATCCTGGTATCAAGTGTACCATCTGTTCCTGAGGCCCTTGCATTATCATAGTGAAATCCTTTTCTATACATGATGTTTATACCCGGAGCCAGACTGAAGTCGTTTTTCTAGAAATTCTTACCACATCTAAAAATGTATGTACATTTTATTTGATCTATCAAGGTGTTCGTTCTATTACTTCTCTGAATTTCGATATCGTCATTAAATGTATGTACTGTGTTGCATTTGACATATTATTGTTTATCTACATAGCACTTGTACCATACACTGTTTTACAAATGCCTAAAAGTTCAACTACTGAACTATGTAATAATTTTCATGAGAAAAATATGAGAGTTTTGATTGTACCACTTTTATTACGCTATTCTTATCCACTAAAACCCATCACATTTTCATTTTCAAGAAAATTTAGTAATCGTTATTTTGTTAATTACATGTTTAAAGCTGGTAAGTGGGTGACTTCTCCATTTAGTGTTTTCCTTCTCCACAAATTAAAACTACAAAATCAATTACTCCAAAAATCACCTACAACTGTTTGACAGGACAGACATTCAGTATTGGACTATCAGCCGTTACTTATAGGAATTTTCGGTAATAGCTGTTTACAATTAACCTTTAATGTTAAATTAATGTACGTAATGAATGAATTAAAATAATTGAGTAGGTAATTACATCTAAAAGTGACTATTTTATTTGGAAGACAAAAAAGTTTTTTTTTAATGCAGAAAATATTACTGGTCGCTTTTTTATGGGTCTTTTTCCCGAAATCTCTAAGAATACGTTAAATATTTAATATTAATATGCACAGTTCATATTTTATCCATAAACTCCAAAGGTTTCCACTCAAAATCAAATAAAATTTCATTTAAACCACCATATTGAGATCCTTATCAAAACAAAAATAATTCAAAACACATATATAGCCTTATTGTTTTTAATATAAAAAAAACACTATGTACAGAATATTCATTAAATATATGTATTAAAATATATACAGAACATATATACAAACATGATAATATGTTTATGCATCGTCATAAAGCAGGAATATAAATACTTGTGATTAAATTAGATATGTGGTTACACCTTAGGAACATCATTCAACTACTTTTCACGATGTAAATTTTAAATAAATAAATTTCTCTATGAAACATCTAGCAAGAGTGACGACCACAAGTATATATTATTCTAAATATTTTATTATTAAAAAAGGCTTTATATGATAAGAATTAGCTAAATGTAAGCTAACAAGATAGGACATTTCTATTAGTTTGAAAAGATCTGTAGGTACTTTTTAGGATAACTGTAGGTAATGTTAGGTACTGTAGGCTTACGTTTTACTGAATATTAAACCTGGTGAAATACAACAGTTATAGTATACGTAATTTTAAATTATTTATATAATAACTGCTAAATAAACACATATACTGTAAGTTCTAAAACATGTTTTAAGCAACCTTTGGACTTAGCATTTTCTAGTATTTCTCGTATGAATTAAAATAATTGAGTAGGTAATTACTTCTAAAAGTGACTATTTTATTTGGAAGACAAAAAAGTTTATGCAAGCCTAATGCAAGTTGTCTAAATAGGGAATCGACCGATCTCCAATATGTGTCACTAATTTGCGCGTATGTTAAAACGATACTTAACTTCCAGTACATGAGAAATATTGTAACGTATACGATACTGTTATGGTTCATTGTCATTTTTGCGTTTTTCTTATACAACTCTTTTCCAATTTTTTAAGGAAAATTGAAATTATTTTCTTTACTTTAACGATTGATGAATGTTTGTACTTACTATAAATGTTATGTGTGTCTGTGTGTGTATTCTCAAGAACTTCAGACAGATAATTCACAAGCACTATGCTCCTAACATAGGAAAACGAACTTTGTAGTATACCATAATATTATGTTGTCCCCATGATTATCAACAGCGAGGATTTTATCAAACAGATTGGGGTTCAAAGTCGTTGCAGTAAGGATAAAATTGGTACAGTCACTGATAGGAATGTAACACGCACAATTTTTAATTCAGACCTAAAGTCCACCGCTTTAGACCGAAGGGCCACCGGTTCTACCAATTCCCAAATATTTAGATATAATTTAGAGGTCTTTAGCTGACTTCGAACTGTACAGCTTCAAAAAAGGACGCCAGTGGCCGCCATCTATATGATATTTTTGCTAAACTTACCATTAAAATGTGTACATTTTAGCGAAAAACAGTTTCCGCATCACTTAATTATTTGATTATTTTCAAAGAGAAATGCTCAGGCTTATGAAGCCTAGGCAGAGCTGAGATTGTGGTCTCACAAAGCATAGAAAGGAAATAGTTCATAAAGAGTTTTTGTTAGGTTGTTGTACAATGCACTAAATTTTACTATATAATTACTCTTAATATAAAAGTAATTCAAATTATAAATACACCCAGATTCCTTTTTATATTTTCCATCCAACTCCTCTTGACTCAACTCTTGACATTAAGAAGAATCAATGATGGGATAAAATTAAGTTTTTGGACTATACTGTGATTTTCAAACCTATTTTGACATACTGAGCCATTAAAAAATTACCAAGCCAAGTTAATGTCACTTTACCAAACTTTTATGATTATACTCGTAATTCTGTCTTTCTTGATTATACCAATACAATTCACAGCCTCCTCAGTCCATGTCATTAGAAAATATAAAACTATTGTAAAACTTTATCCAAAATAGTTCATTAAACAAATTTTGTGTCGACGTTTTTGTTATGTCTTTGTTGGCTGATGTTAACACATGAGTGTTCTTTAAAGATTACGGCGAGTGCCACTATAGATTTGAATTTGGCGCATAATCGATCATTAGCCGCGAACGCGATAGCCAGCTGCGCAGACCTTTAGAGTTGACCAGGTAGAAGTGGATGTACATTGTCTAGGCTAAGTATAATAGATAAGAAACTTTCGGAACCGTATTTCCGAAACGATTAGTTTATCTTTCCTCATCAAAGCTGGTTAGGGTTGGATAGGGGAAATCTACTGGCGGATCCACGGTTAATTCCTCCGGAAAGGTGCGCTCTTCTGGTCGCGACGACATGAGGTGCAAGACGAAAAAAACTAAACTAAAAGTTCTACATTATATCAAATTTGAAATCTAAAAATATTACAAAATATGAAAAATGTTATAGCGGTTTTAGCTCTAAATTTTAAGGTTTTTAACAGTTCTTTCGTTGGATGTAATCAATTATATAACGATTTTCTGCAGTTTATATATATTAACAGTTGGCAACTGCAGCTTACAAAATCCTCCTTTGGTAAGTAACTTGATCTCAGGATATTCTATGTAATACATTTAACATCATTAAAAGCTACTAGTTCTTCGGTATTTAAGTATTTTTTTATTGGTTTTCAAGTACAGATAAGAGCCGACAGATCTAGATTTAGATTTTACTTCCCGTCGTTCGATGTATAAAGTGTTTTCAATAACAAAAACAATGTTGGATGGTTGGAGAAACAACCAAATTTCTGGTTGTCAGTACACGATTTATTACATGATTTGTAATACCTTAAACAAGGAAATACGTAAACTAAAATGCGGTAATGATAATGTGAAGATAACTCAAAAACTTGTTGGAAATATATCTTTTTAATTTATTAAATACAATTTTAAGTCTAATAATATTGTATGAAATTTCAAACTAAATACTTTACGTCTTTTATTAAATTTTATTTGCATTCAAAATTTGTTTTTAATTACAAAAGATATAACACGTTTAAATACTTCAATACTCTGGATTTACTTCGAACCAAAGTGTTAAAACTCAATTAGTTTGAGAGAGATAGATGTGCAATGGTTGGCTCAGGTTTTTACTTAACGTGAAAGACATTAATTGATGTAATCCAATTTACTGAGCTTCTAGCAAAACCAGTTTAGCACTTTTGTAATTGAATCTTCAATGTTTTCATAGCGTAAAGACAAGATAAGAAGAAAAGTGTGAAAGTCTCTACGGGATATAAAGGTTTAACGTTCTTCTGATTACTGATTACAATTTGCATGCTTTTGCTCTTGTATGTGTTATAGACAGTAAAATATAAAATTATATTTAAAAATATACAAAAGAACACACAAGATAACCACATTCCGTTCTCTATAATCGTACATGTAATAGAAAAACTAATTTGTAAGGTTTTCTATATCAAATATTTTCCAAAAATTATTTAAGTCCATAGCATAAGTTATTTTTATTAACTATCTGTTAATCGCTAAAACAATTTTCTTCTATTTTCCCAACTTATTCACTGTAATTGTAATGTTTATTACTGAGTAAAATATTCAATAATATAGTTATACACTGATCTGCTAGTTTTGGTATGTTGATCATTTTGAAAACATGTACAAAACAAATACTGCCAAAAGATCAGGTTCATTTTCCGCAATAACAATGTATCCTAAAAGTTATATAATATTTTAATTTAATGTTACAAAAAATCTCATTGCTTTTGATACGAATACTTGTTCAAACCGATTGTTATTTATTGGTAAAATAAAAAGCTGTAAAAAAGCATGAAAGTAATTTCATGTTTTTTTACTAGTTACTAGTTTTACTAAAACTATTCAACTAATTTTATTCTAGTCTTTAATGTTGCAGATAATAATCAATATTTAAACAGCCAGTATAACATATATGTTTATAACACTTCAAATTAATAATAGATCAAATACAAATAACAAGTTGTTTTTACCTCTAAACAAAGCCCTGCATATCTTATACCAGTTTCAAGAATCATTACACTGAAATTGCAGTTACTGTAAAAGTGTAGGACCCCTTTGAACGTTTTCCCGAAACCACTTATGATCTTCCGAAGATTTAATCAAATGAAACCGTCAGTTGCAAAGAGTTATCTAGTACTGTGATAGTTTATTTCATCTAATTCACACGAAGAAGATATAATTATTTAAGGCAGACATAGAGCAAACTAATAACCAGTAAGTAACGCAGTAGACAGTAAACTAAGCAAAATAGGATTATACTTTATATGAAATTCCTTACTTATTTTGACCTAACAAATTACATTGTTTGAAAGAGCAATTTATTGATCACCCTGTTTATAATTATAATATTGTTATGTTAATTAACTGGTTTTGGAAATAACAAAATTATTCTATAAACTCTAAAAACTGTGATACTTGGAACAGGGTTTAGTCTCTACTAATATTACGCAGTCAATTGTGATAAGACTTATTAATTGATTTGTTTAGAGTTGTTGGCAAAACAATGGCAAAAGGTAGCCTACAGTGTTTTGCTATTGATACCGTTTTGAAACTTAATTAGGCTTAATTGCCATAAATGTACATTAGAGCGTTACAATACAATAACATCTATAATAAGCAACAAATTAACCAATTAACGCCTCGCTGCTTGTTGTTTTGTCTATATTAAATGTGTGTGTCCTATTCAAACTGCAGATTATGTTCTGTGTAAATATATACCATCAAGATGGTGTATCAAACGACCCGACAAGACGTATAAACAGAACGAATGATTATGCACAGACACAGGGACGGACTTCGCTGCTGATTGTGTTGTATATACTAAATGTGTATCATATTCAAACTGCAGATTATGTTCTGTGTAAATATATACCATCAAGATGGTGTATCAAACGACCCGACAAGACGTATAAACAGAACGAATGATTATGCACAGACACAGGGACGGACTTCGCTGCTGATTGTGTTGTATATACTAAATGTGTATCATATTCAAACTGCAGATTATGTTCTGTGTAAATATATACCATCAAGATGGTGTATCAAACGACCCGACAAGACGTACAAACAGAACGAATGAGTACTCACAGACACAGGGACGGACTTCCATTGACCTTTTCACCCTAAATCAATAAAGTTTCCTTCCACTATATACGAATTTTCAAGTCCCTATACCTTTTCTATCAAGATTTATCGCACAGACTACATTTTTAGCATTTTCTCCAAAATCAGTAGGTCTTTCTCCGATGAAGAGGAACCTATGTACGATTCTTTAAGTCCCCATGTTCTTTTTATTCACAGCATAGGCGGGCAGAAGAAAAGACAGACAGTCGGATAAACTATTCTTTGATTTCTGAACCCAAAAATCAATGGTTCTCTTCTATGGACCAGGGGAAAGTTTTATACCAAGTTTCAAGTCTCTAGGACCTTTCTATCGAGCGTTTTTACTCAGACGGTCGGACAGACGGATGAAGAATGCAATATGATTTTAATATAGCCCTTTCAGCACCTTTATAAAGGACCTTCCCACTTTAAATAGTTAAAAAACAAGATTTAATGTACTCGATCCCTACTTAAAATGAGTAGAAACTACATGTAGGAATTATTGCTATTCTTAATAACATCGACATTGCATTATATATGAGTTTGATTTAAAAACATACATTTGGCATCATGAAATTAAAACAACGTTTCTTAGAAATTGTGATCTCCTAAATATATACACGATTTTAAAGACTAGTACCTTCGAATGTAAATTGTATTGGTATTAGTTTGTGGTACATTTTTTTATTATTCTTTATCCCAAATTAGGTTTTAGTCATTTTTTGCAAAATTCTTACATAATATAGTTCGGAACAATTAGTTTATAATGATGCAATGTTTGGAATAGCTACTATTTCATCCTGGATTGTTTATATTTTATTTGTTTCTCATCATTATTTTATCTCATTAAACTTTAAAAACTATAAGTATTATAACTGTAAGTACTTTAACCTTACTTTGAGCTTTAATTAAAGATTCACCATACCAAGCTTGTTAACAATCAGAAAATTTAAGTCTATATACTTATAGTCTCGAACTATAGAATCTAGCAAGAGAGAGAAGGATAATATTAAAGGACTTCTATGCTAATCTACGAAGCACTTAGAATACTAGCATGTTGAAATCTCGTTGTGCGTATCAAATTAATAGATATCCTCCTTAAGATGGTCGCAATATTTGTTTCAGCCTGCAAAAAGTATTTACTACCCTATTTTATTTTGTTAAGTACAAGTTACTTCTAAATAATTGTTTTAAATTTAACTGTATAGAGTGTGAAAAGAAGTAAAAGATACATTACAGATAATTGCGCTGATAGTAATATAAAAGCGGTGTAAGAAAGCTTTTCCAAAATCGAGTACAGAGTTTAGTCAGCAGAATATCCAAATCTCCTGAGGAGCATCGCTAAGACTGAATCAATAACGTGCATATCTACCGTATGTGTAATGGCAAAGGTGAGTCTGGGACCCAACCTTTGCTACAACTCTCTTGTGTAAACGTTTTAAAAGTGAATTCCGGTCCTTTAATATTTTACCCACTTCTCTCTGGGAGTATGTTAGGTAATATCAAGAAGAAAGAGCGGCCATGTTTGTTGATTCATTCCATTTAAATTGGGCTGATTTTCTGGTTTTCATAAGTTATGAATATTTGTAGGCATTATTGTTCAGCAACATGACAATGTTTGTGAAAAACAGTCTATTTTGGTTCATTTCAAAATATTTTAAATGTTTAAAATTGTATTTTTAACGCAGCTGATCTCCTCGTGAACCTTATTATGTTCATCGTTATAAAGTACAAGTTTTTTAAGGAGAAGCCCAACCCTCTTTAGCCTTACTCTCCCTCTCCTCCATTGACCTGGAACAAGAATATTATTAAACACAAAAAGGGGGAGAGAGTCCACAAAAAGGTCGAGAGTAGTGATGAAAATTGCAATGGTCAGAGACAGTATTGGAACCAGCGCTATGTCCGACGCCTTAGTTCACTCGACCACCGGCTCTCTTACATTTGGACGCACATTCACCAATTAAGTTATGACCGAATATTGCTGTAGGTACGGGTAACCGACATCTTAAACACCTTAAAGGCAGATCTTGAACTTGCATGAATATCACTAACGTGTTTAGCATAAGCCAGCTAAACCGGTCGTCCATTAATAGACGCCCTTGATAATTTGCTCTTATGCATCAAAAAAATTAATTATTTCCCACTTATCAAATAATAAAACATATTTTCATACGTATTTATTGTAATTTTCAATTTAAATTTAATCAGCAATAGATAAATATTTAAAACAAACGTGTAACTTCAGAACATTTCATTAATAATAATATTTCGTAATTTTCTGTTATACGTAGAGGTTTCATGACATTTTGGCAATGTGCCTTATTGCATTTTGTATAATTGATGACGTAAGGAGTTCATGACATGAACAGTTTCGTTTCGCTATAACGCACGAAGGAATTACTATGAAATAAAGCGCGGGAGCAGTTTTATCAAACGTTATGGTAAACGTTGTAGATACGCTTAAGTGATGTAAAAGACTGCTAAAATGATCAAGGCTGGAAGACCTTAAAATAAGGTGTAACTCGACGAGTATTTATACTTAAACACTTTCCAAAACCGACCCCTATATTTCCAAGTATCGTTTTGGGATGTATGACGGAGTTCAAAATTATTTTCCTGCGTTCTGTGGGATCGGATATGTGTGGATCTAGTTTGAATATAGCTTGTACTCAATTACTGTAATTAATTCGGGTGGTGGCTCAGTTGGTCTGATACACTCTGTATATCGGCATGCCAGTCGTGATTCATGCATACAGAGGTTAGATCCATGTTCACGAACTGCGGCAGCTGACTCACGACATAGAGATCCCGTTATTGGCCATTGAGCATTCGAGATAGGATTGATTACCTTACATTCCTTTTTGCAATCACAGAAACTCCGTTGTGTTAAGTGATTTGCATGCTGTGAAGTTAGCCAAATAATAATTTGATTTAATAATTATTTGATTTAACTCTGTTTGTTAATAATCCCGGTCATCTCGTTTTCTGGATTTGTGTGTTCTTTAAAACATTTCTATGATGACATATTAAAGAAAGAGACCCATTAGGATTAATAGACGAAAGAACAAGAGGGTAAAAGTAGCCACTTTAGAAAATTAATATTTATAGTGGATGCAAAACTTCTTAAGTTTTTAATCTTGTGCAAACAGAAATACAGACTCTTGAAACTGAATCAACTATTTCATTTCCGTTAACATTTTAAAAGCAAGTATAATGTAGTTACGGGCTGCAGGGCTACAACTCATCTTCCGCTCAGGAGAAGAAAGAAGTCCCGCGTCGAGAATCCGAGGTTTTGTAATATCCGCTTGGGATATAATGAGTTTTCCCCGTCCGACTTACAAAGAGAATTGTTGTTTTCCGTTGTCCCTTATTTAGAACCTGACTTGTACTTCTTATTTACGTTTAACATTACACTTCTGCTTATTATCAACGGTGAACTCTCCTATTCAACTGTCTTAGTGGAGTACTATTTTACAGTGATTTTTTAAACTGTCTCAAAGTGATTTAAGCAAAATTGCATTTTAATAGTAAGGTTTTGTCTCGAATTGATAATGAATATAGTTTTGAAATAATAGGCTACAACTTTTCTAGACAGGCTATAGAAAACTATTGTATATCTATTAGTTGCTTTATTTTCTAATACTGTACTGATAAATAGGAAATCTTCAATAAACGTAGGGCAACGCCTCATTAAGTAAATTATTTATATGGTGGGCATCTTTAATTGCTTTACGTAAAACAATTAGTTTGATACAAGCTAAGTACTTACGACAATCCCAAGTGCACTAATGAAAGTTAAATGTGAAATGAAGATTCTTGGAACGCTGTGTAACTTAGCTACGAAACTGAGATAGTTATCTCAAGTTACCACGCAAACAACTGGAAACTAGTGATAAGTCTATCATCTTGTGTGACAGAGATAAATCATTCTCAAAATCAATTAAACTTACTTATACTTTTACCTTTATCAATTTCTGGGGTATAATAAAACAGCTCTAACAGTGCCCCCAAAATTTATGCAAAATTATCTGGATTGTAAAAAGGTTGGCTTAGATTTGGAGTACAGATTTCGTAAAGGGACACACAAAATCATATTTATTAAATTCCCCTACATATCGTGTGCAGTACGTACGTACGTGTGTGTGTGTGTGTGTGTGTGTGTGTGTGTGTGTGTGTGTGTGTGTGTGTGTGTGTGTGTGTGCGCGCGCGCGCACACACACACACACACACGCGCACACATATATGCGTTTATGTCTGTACTTTGTGTATACAATTGTTATTTTTATACTACATTATACTATAAATCTAATTTTTCTAAACCAAAAACACTGTTTTTTAACTGTTTTAAAGTAGAATTTTACAATATGCCACCATTTTGTTTCAACAATTGCTAGAGAGCTGAAATGTTTACAGAATGTGTAGGGTTTGAAAATCTTCGGTGCATAAATAGGCAAGAAATATAAATTCAAACGTTTAAACACTCTGTATATATGACCAACACATTTCCTTCAGGTTCCGTTCTTCTGTAGTCGAGGTCATAACGAAACACGACCTATAACCTTTATTATATTTAATGTACTAAATCCGGATTCCCTTACTTAAGTATAACAAATTTCTCCCTTAGCGAGCTACAGAAGCAGAAACCAGAAAGCAATGTTGTAATGTGTGAATCCCTAGATGCTGTAACCCGTCAACGATCTGAGAAGGGTTAAAGGTCAACCAAGCTCGTTCAGTAACTGTGAAGTTTTATGATATGCAGTTAGTTTACAAGGTGTTATAATGTAAATGTTTAGCTTAAGTTACCGAAACAACATCAGTTGCTTCACGCTGTAAGTATTTATTTTAATTCTGTATGATATCAGGAATTGTATTACCACAAATTTCATAATTATCTTTATGTATAATATAATGAACAGTTGATATTTGCTATAGTTTTTATACAAATTCAGATTTTTAAATACTTAGCAAAAAAGATAATACATCAAACATTTCAGCTAAAAATCATATGACAATCAAGTGCCCCGCAACGTATATTGAATTTTTATCAAATTTCATGTCCGTTTCAGTATATTGCAAATAATTGAATCATTACATTAAGCAAGAAATGTAAATAAAAGATGATTAAATATGGCAATTAGAAGTTCCTTTTAATTTAATTTAACAATTTAACTGGGTCAGGAACATATTAACAAACTGAGAAATATATTACGGTTTATTTTTTCGAATGGGTTGGTTATTACGAAAAGTTTGTTCGTTATTTACATCATTTATCATATCGTATCTTTTTGCAAAAAAAGTCTTTTTTAACAGAGGGCCAGGTTTTCTGGGCCTGTTAGTTGCCTCTCAGCCATCCAGCTTATTGTGCACCCTCTTCCAGGTTTAAACTGTGTCAAATCCCAGGCCTTTACAAAACCACGAGATCTTCTGAACAATGCTTAACTTTCCCAACCCTTTTTCCGTATGTCTGAGAAAACCTAGGGACCTTAAGCGTTTGCTCTGTAATACCGAACATTCAAAAATGACTTGCTCGGCGGTTTCGTCAGCCTCGCCACATTTTTTGCACAGTGTTTCCTGAACCGGAATACCTATTCTGTTCAGGTGGCTTCGGATACCCAGTGACCTGTAATAAAAGTCATAGTAATGAGTTAAAAATAAATTACTAATTTTAAAAAGGAAACTATTAAAATCTATATTTCGGGTGAATTAACTAACGTTTAATATTACCTTACTGCCAACAAAACAGTATTGTCAATATATCTTATTACTTACTGTATATATCTTACTCACGAACGATGTACCGACAAAGCCGTTGTTTATGGTTTCACGTGTATAATAACTCTTTATGCTATCGAAGCAGACTTAACTTCTCAATCTTACATCCACGAACATGCTTCTTGTATGTTGGCTTACTGACAAACTGTTACTAACCACATTGGCAAAGGTGAATTTGCTTCACTCTTACCTCCAGTAAGAAAAGATTTGCTGAGGAAGCGGGCGGACGATTATCGCATTAACTTTACATTAATCTTGGTGATTCAAATATATAGACTCAGAATTTAAAAAAAAAATGCTATGGTGGGTAAAATACCTGGGTCACTGGGTAGCTACATAAAATACACATGTACAAACACTTTGTCACAGTAGAACATAATTATTTACTACGACAACATTTAAACGAGTAATTACATTTTGATTCATAAACGGTAACTGTCACATTAAAGAATTGTTTAATCACACGTCGTGGTAATAAATATGTTATTATGACTACATGTACACGGTGTTTTTATGTAAAATGTTATTAAATATCAGTGATAAATTGAAAATTATCTCTAAGAGGCCAGTTTACGTTTATCGCCAATAACTTTATTGGTAATTCTGAGATTGTGGTTAAAGAGTTAAGATCGATAAGCTTGACCATAATTAACAGAATTAAGAAAACATATTCAATTCAAAGCCTTAAAATAAATAGAAATTATATTAAACTGTTGAATTAATGTAAGAATAGCTTTAATAATTTAAATTAAGACGGGGCAATTTTTAAGCACGCAAATTTAAATATGTAACTAAAAACCCTTACTCGATGTTTTCTAATACGTCCCACACTTTCTTACCATTTTAACTACTTAATAAAATTTCATAATTGATAAATTTAGGCAGGAGAGGACACGAAGTATTGTTTAATGATTTTAATTAACTTTAAATCTACTTTAATAGCGCTACAATCAGATATGAGACACTAACTTGACGAGACAATCAAACTACGTAATGAGTAATACATATTTAATGAACTAAATATTTGTATTAATACTTTGTTGAGTCCATCCTTTTGATACTGTATTTTCTAGTTTTGAAATTTAAATCTCACCATATTATCCCTACATTTTAAACTCATCTCCTGAGATCCATCACGCGTCGGTCGACTTCCATAAATAATTGATTCCAGAATTCTATAAATTGTGCAAATTTAATCACTTCTTAAACTCACCCAGCAATCAGGACCTGCCCAGTTACATTATTTTACTAAATTTACATGACAACTCTTTCCAATATCCATTATTTATGATTTTACCTTTTCTAAGGGCCGAATTGATGTTGTTATCTTCGACTTCTGGTAAGTTTACTACACACATAAAGCTGTACTGTGTAAAATTCGCATAACATTGCGCTTTATAAATTTCTATTTATAAATCTTGTTTTGACTGTAGGTGTCTGAAATTTTACAAAAGCATAATTAATATATAACATATTAATTAATGTTTAGTTAATATTAATTAATTAATATTATACAACCAACTACGGTACAAAAAAAGGTTTTCTAATTTTCTCTATTGGTCGTACTAAAGTTATTTAAAAAAGGATTCTAGAGAATTTCGTTCACCTTCATGTTCCACCCTTGTAAGAAGGTTGACACAACTTATCCTGACTTTTAGAAGTTGGTTAATAATCGCATTTACCTATCTATCAATCTATCAACTATCTCATCAAAGTTTTTAGGATGCTTCCAGTGTCTGAATTTTTTCTCGCCGTGTTCAATGGATAGAATCCTAAATTTAAGAAAGGGCAATTTAGCAGAAGTATGATTTTTTGGACTTTTTCTGATGATGTGTAACAAAACACAAATTTGAAATTACATTTTTTGTTAATAGTATATTATAATATATAATAATGTGTGATGTCCACTTTTTCAAAGTTCCCTTTCCCCTGAGATGCTGGTACTATACACATCAAATTTATGGTAATAAATCCACTCTTTTTACAGTTTCATAGTTTCCAATTTTCATGAAAATTGACATTTAGTGGTATTCATGAGATATTAAACAAATCTTTTCTTGCCTACGCGTCTTTTTATAGGGCGTATTATGTAATAATGTCCTTTTCGCCACTCAAACTTTATAATTTAATTATTTTATTTTGTTTTATGTACTTTTAGCATTTCAATTTCATATGCTAATTTAACAATGGCTGTAAAAAAGGCCTATGTAGTGGAACATTATAGCACTTCCTTATTATTACTCTAACTATTAGAACTTCATTTTTTTTAATTAATTACATTTGTAAATGTTATGGAACAAAACTAAAGCGTATTGGTTTTGATGACGTTGAAAATGTCCTTATACTCATGTGTATACACATTAATACAAAAGTATATAACTTCCTCCCTTATAAAAAAGCCACTTTATTTTATAAACCAAAAGATTTTAAGGAAATAAAATCAGCTCCAAACATTTTACTTTTGTAATTTTTACACGCAAATACCTTGAATACCAAATCTAAATAGAGGCAGGTATTTTCCAGTTCATGTCTATGAATTTAACTGTATTTGATCTACAGTGAAAGACGTTTAAGTGGATTGAAAAAGAGCAAGAGAAAGGAAAAATAAAAATCTAACTAGTTTGTCATATTTATTTGTTTAACATGCAGTTTTTAAAACTTTTAAGATCTGTTACTAAATATAAAAATTATTGTATATACAATTTAAATAATTTTGCCTCTAAGACAAAAATTTTGTAGTTATTAAAAAAACCACCTGATATTATATAAACAACAAAATACACTATTTTAAATAAACAGATCATTATTTATTGCCTTAAAAACCAGAGCCAGAAGTGAATGTGTAAAATAAACGTGATAGTATCACAAACCAAAGTATCCCATTGTAATCACAATTATATAATATTAAATCATAACTTGTGTCGTATTGGTAACGATATTACCTGTTTACATACTTTTGCACATTAAATTGGTGAGATTAGAATATGTTATTTGCGACGAAGATGATCACATATATGGTAAATTATGAAACTTTTATATAATATATGTGGCTGTGAGCTCTCTTCTCTTATATTCAAAATGTAACAAATTAACCAGAGGTGAACGTAGATATTCCTCAAGGTGCCATGACAGTTAGCTTTTGTAATTTAATTATGGTTAAACAATTATATTATAAGTTTTAGGTTTAGCTCCACTTCACATTCTTCTTAGAATATACTTTGTAAACTTACGCTGCTACAGATTCCTGGAATCTGGAGAGTCATGTTTGTCTTAAGAGATCAAAAAAAATCGCCGACGAAAAGCTCAAAACGAACTCTTTACATTGTATCAACAACTTTCAAACAAACAAAATCTTTCATTATAAAGTATTTGTATTCATTATTTATAAAACTATAAAAAAATTCAGTTACTTTAGATGTGAAGGATTCACTTAAAATTAGACAAACTTTAAAAAGGCACATATCTTAAAATTTAAAACTATTCATAACTAATGAATCTCTTTGAGCTGTCGGCATTGGCACCTAAATGAATTTAGCAAGTTTATGTTTATAATATAACACGTGCAGGTTTAAACAGTTTTATATTACATTTAAGGCTTAATTAAATTTTTAAATATGACTTTGTTATTTTTATACATTAACATTTCTGTTATAAAACAAAATAAGCGAATTAAATTGAAGAATAAAGAAAATATGAGGCAACGTTTATGAGAGAACCTCCTCAGTAAATTGTATAATCCATTATATGAACCCCATATAATGAATAATGGGTCAACTTATTAATATAAACCTATAATTTGAACATTACCAGTTAATCTTTATTGTAAAAACATATAGGTTTATATTTTCCGTTATCTAGGTTCGGGAGGAATGCGTGTACTCCCGGTATAAAACAAATAAAGAATGAGGTGTTATAAAACAGCAGCTAGTGATCTGTAGTTATATTGTACTTCCACTGATATATCCGACAGTATTAAACCAGAGAATAAATGAAGAAAGGTATGGGCGTGTAGTGGCGAGGGAACGGTGGCGCCAGATTGAATGCTATCGCTCTCTACTCCCTGACATACCCTTCGTAAAGAGGTCCTTGTGCTTTTCATCACGGTTCCAACCATGAATCATTCGTCACACCGAACCGTACATTTACACATAAAACCCGTTCCAGAACTTTTTATCGAATTTATAAAAACTGAACTTTCTTTCGTTATGTCGATCCTGATCATGGAAAATAATAATAATCATTAGATTTCGTATTAGATTGTTAGATATTATTTAATCATATATATATATATATATATATATATATATATATTACTTAAACTAACTAACACAATTAGTTTATGACGTGTAGCTCATGAAAAACCCATTTTATCATTATAATATATTATATATATATATATATATATATATATATATATATATATATAATAAACACGAACAGCAATAAATATTTGTTCATGAAACATTTATTCTACCATAATATTATTATTCCTTGTTCTATATAAGTCATAATTTTTAATAAATAGTCATATTTATGTTATTAAATAAACCGTCTCAAAGAAAAGCAAATAGTTTTTACATTACCAATGTGTATTGTTCACTTATATTTATTTATTTTTCTACACAAAAGGTAGCAAAACTCCATTAATATTGGTTGCTCGTTAATTTTTTTTTTTTCATAACATATTTGCGGATTTTCATTTAAAAAGTCTACTAGGTGCTTGATAAAAGGAATACAAGTAATCGAATATCATTATAATTCTATAAATTTAAATTATATTATTTTAAGAGAAAATCAGTTAAGTGATTCTTATTTAAAATACGCACAGAGAATCTACGTTTTATCATTTGAAATTTTAAAGCAGAAGTAACAGAATAAAACTTGCCGCACAGCAACTCAGGAATCCTCAACAACAATGGGAGTGACAAGGCTGATAGGAATATAACATGAGGACATGAGAGTTGGGAACAAGGGCAGCTATGATAAAGACTGGCGACCATTCGTCGACAGCATCGAGCTCCGAACCACCCTTCACTTTCACTGTCTCTTTTACAGTTTTATTCAAACTCTAGCATATATATATATATATATATATATATATATATATATATATATATATATATATATATATACAGGGTGTCAATTAAGTCTGGAACCTCTTTTTTAATTTTTAAACCACAATATAAAAAAATACCAAAGTTCACACGTGCTTACTGGTGATAGTAACGCACATATCTGCCCAATTACCGACCAGATAATCCCTTTGGGGGACGGTCCACAAGGAGTCAGACAAAATTCTTAAATAGCAGCATAGGTCAAGTTTGGTATCAAATTAAAGGTCTTACTTAGCAGAGTACAATGCCGCAAACCAGACTTCAAAAGGTGGATTCATTCAGTATTTATAGCTATTTGAATTTTAAAACAATTGAACAATGTAAATTATTAAGTATTACAAGTAAACACCAATTTTTAAGTACCTGTAATCAAAGTAGGTGTTCAAAATGTTCCCCTACCATCGTCTGGAAATGTCCTAGGCGGTTGTAAAAGCCATCCACTGCATTTTGAAGGTAGTGACGAGGAATATCTTGAGCTTCTTGGACTATGAGATTTCTTAGGTGCGCCAAATCTCGAGGCTTAGTACGATAAACTTTATCTTTGAGGTATCCCCAAAGAAAAAAATCCAGCGGAGATAAATCAGGGGAACGAGCAGGCCACTCTACTGCACCACGTCTTCCAATCCATCTGTGAAGGAATATTGTATCCAAGTATTCTCTAACAAGGAGAGCAAAGTGTGGTGGCGCAACATCTTGTTGGAAATAAATTCTTTGAAATTGTCGACCAAGAGCAGCTTGTAGTGCAGGAATTATCTCATTTTGGAGCATTGCTAGATACGAGTCACCATTTAAATTACCATTGATAAATAATGGGCCCATAATTTAATTTCCTATAATACCTGCCCAAACGTTAAGTTTCTGTGGATGCTGTGTATGACTCAATCTGCCACTTTCACATTCTAACAGTAGTTGTGTTATTGGTAATAATTATTGATTCCTGGCTTCGATTATTACATTGTCAGATGATGGGAGGGGAACATTTTGAACACTCACAATTTGTACACAGGTACTTAAAAATTGGTGTTTACTTGTAATACTTAATAATTTACATTGTTCAATTGTTTTAAAATTCAAATAGCTATAAATACTGAATGAATCCACCTTTAGAAGTCCGGTTTGCGGCATTGTACTCTGCTAAGTAAGACCTTTAATGTGATACCAAATTGACCTATGCTGCTATTTAAGAATTTTGTCTGACTCCTTGTGGACCGTCCCCCAAAGGGATTATCTGGTCGGTAATTGGGCAGATATGTGCGTTACTATCACCAGTAAGCACGTGTGAACTTTGGTATTTCTTTCTATTATGGTTCAAAAATTAAAAAAGAGGTTCCAGACTTAATTGACACCCTGTACATATATATAGAATAATAAAGCCTATTAAAAGATGATATTGTAAGATTTGATAAGACAGTTTTTTAAGACGATATTCATTCACAAATATATTTTCTTTCGTCTGCTAAGTAAATACAATAAAACAGATGATTGGATTTAATGAAATATTTGTTAGTTAAACACTACCTTTACATTAGCATAATTTTGTATCTTATGTTAATTTATTACATAAAAGTGTCTCCTAAAAAAAGTTTTTTCGATATTATCCTAATCCACTAACGTGTCTCTACAAAATCTGCAGCACAAACATTTTGTTCATTCGAACAGGAAGACCAATGTGTCTGTACCATAATTAATATAACTAATTGATTTACCTAAACGTTTACTCCAATAATAAAACATGTGTGCAAAACACATAAGCAGAACTACCATTCACTGACACCATTTCAATACAATCATTATAATTAAAACAAGAGAAATGACTCACGCATTCACCACCACAAAGTATCAGACCAGTCTATCTCTGTGACATTATCAACAAAATTGTATCTTGTGCGTAGGAGCTATACTTATGGACCATATAAAATTAAAATTTTCAGAGTTAAAAGTAATTTTTGAAAATTGAATAGTTTTCATTCGAATTATTATGATGTGACCACCTAGACGAATATTCAGGACTACAATACTTAAAAGATTAATATTGCAAGATGTGTCAAGTAACCGTACATTCCTCTACCCTCTGTTTGGATTGTCGCAACCAACTCCAACCCCACATTTGGACTATCTGTCTAGTTACTCTATAACGGCCTCCCGTAGGATTCAGGTACCTTATCAAGCATGGGGCAGGATGTTTATATTATTGGAAACAGTAAACAACAACACGAATTGTCAACGGCTATCACACACTCAAAAGTTTAATGGCGTCATTGAACCTAGTGGACAATTGAAGTTCCAAACAAAGGGCGTGTGCCACTGCACACAAAGAACCGAGCTATCATACGTTGCTAGCCTGACAATACACCACCGACACAATTGGTGTCCACCCACGCAATTACTCAACCGTATTTCTCCACTAAACCCCATTAAAGATCTCAAAGCGTTATAGCAAGCGATAACACGTCTACGCTGCTAGTGGAATATATATCTGCATAATGGGGAGTAACGTGAAACGAGGTGAACTAGCCTTGTTGTTGCGCCCGCGGAACGACAACACAGTCAGCATTCCGTTTGGAGTCTGAATCTAAAGCAGTGTTTTGGTACAGTTACGATAATTATACATTAATCAAAGTGCAAGTTTGTTTTAATTGAAATACGCCAATTAAAAATGTGCTAGTGTGGATACAACAGCAAAGGGGTTCTCCCCCCCCCCCGTGTATGAATAGAAGATTGATTTTGGCAAAATATATCAGTGGAGCCTATGTGCTCTATCTCCATTTTCCATATCTCTCCTATACACAAGATGGATACGCTAGAATATATCGGTGGTTATTAGCTACAGGAATGATTTGAGATGTTCGGAAAATGTTTCGTAACAAAAATTTAAGATAACCAAAAATCGTTTAAAATACTTTACAATAATCGATTATTCAAGAAACAACTTCGTGAACCATGTTCACATAGAAAAATATATTTATTTGAAACATATGGTTAGTTCACAAGCTGCAATAGTCAACAGCTTATTTTGCCTATAAAGTATCAAGTGTTTAAAAAAAAGAACTATTGTTTAGAAAACATATTGATTATTTTAGTCTTCTTGATATCTTTAAATAGTAATAACAAAAGAAATAGTCGAATTGTTTTTTATCTTCGTGTATCTCAGTAAATACATAGATAATAGTAGATATTCTTAAATCGTACAAAATCCAATTGAAATTTTAAATATAGAATTCATCCTGGTAACTATAACTCCTGTCATAATACATTTTTCAACAAAAAAATAAGATTCGTAAAAACCTTTACAATGTAAACTATTAATAAAAATTTTTATCTAGAAAACCATTCTTTATGTAACACATTTAACTTCACTATTATTCAATTGATAATATGTTTAACGTACGTCAATCACAGCATAACGAGTGCTGTTAGTGTACAAAACTTCTAACAACTTTTCACTTTCTCTCAACAAACAGGTTACACTAAAACACTGTGAGAAACAGCATTCCCCTTGACACACACTCCTACATTACATTCATGCATACGCAAGTAGCCTATATTGAATAGCCCAGACATATTTCATTCCTTCTGAAAGTTAAATTTCTCTCATGTATTCTGTGGGGGCGACATATTGCTGTGAACATGAGGTTTCAATGGCACATTTTATTATTCTGCTTTAAATTATTTCTATACTTAATTCAAATATTCATTATTTCCAACATTATTATAGCATGTAAAACTCTTTTTTCTTATAAAGAGGGGAATACATTGTGCATTATAATATAAAACATTAATTATTCTACAGCGTTACAAGTATCACAATGTACCCCTGTTTAGACCAAAATTTTAAATCGGTACAGGTATTGTTTAAATGTACAGACTTGAATGGTAGTATTGCTTGTTTTTTGTATCTTTAAATTAAAACAAATATAATTGCACTAAATAATGGTAATGGCAATCGCTTGATTTTGAATATCATCTAATTCGCCTTCATCATTTTACCAAGCTTTGTTAATTTAAATTAACAAACAGTTTTTTTTTTTATAAAGCGTTCGAGATTCATATCACTAAGTGCATTTTTATTATTATTTATTACATTATATTATTTTGCAATGAGTTTCGAAAGTACTATATAGTTTAAAATGAATACTCCGAATAAAAGAAGGAAGTAACGCAAAGCATGGTGTATTTGTATTCCTTGTATTATTATAGTAAGTTATATTATAATAATTTATTATGAAAAAAACAACATTTAAAGAAACATTCCTGAAGATATTAATGAACTATTATGTATAAACTTTGTTAATTTTTCAATTTTAACGTGGATTCCTCCAATATTATTTAGTAAAAATATATAATTGAATTAATCTTTGCTTGTAATACAAAAAAAATTATTGAAATTTTATTTCGTATACTTTTGTGTAAATCGACTTATTAATTTCCTCACTATAAAGTATTAGTTAGTCTTTGACTTTACAGGATGAACTAACCTATTACGGAATGTGTTTTAGTTCTGACATATTCCCTTTGAAAATTACGAGCCACCACATATTTCAAATGCTCCAGATTATAATTCACATACTCATGATTTTACCTGAGATATTAATATTTTATTGTTTTTTAAAACTAATAAACGGATTGTACCAGCTAAAACGAACTGAAAGTCTTTATCAAAGTGAATGTAATTTTTTCCCCTGGTTTTCGCAGAGATGGACAGACAGACACGATTTTAAGAACTGCCTCTCGGGCCTTTAATAAGATTTATTCAAGCACTCAGGAGTTTACTTTAAAAACAATCTTACATAATAAAAACTTCTCACCAATCGTAGTTTTAATATTCATTTCATATAAACAAAATAGCTGATCTTTTTGTACCTTATCTAAGTTAAATTTTGAATAGGCATCTATCCCTCTCTTACTCTCTTCCTAAATAAAAATATAACTAGAGTTTTACATTTTGAACTATTTCCACCTTATTTTTTTATATTCCCTTGTGTTCAGTGTGTAAGCCATACATACATTAATAGCTCATTTGTTCAAATAACATGTATTTAAGTCAGGATTGTAAGGAATAAGTAATTTAATTAACCACCAGGATACAGGATCAGGTTATACAAAAGCCAGGTCATGGAATATGGCTTACACTCAGGATGTACACATCAGTTTGTGGGACACGTAGACGTACAGTGAGTGGTTTAGGTTGTAGTAGGAAGGGGAAGAACGAGACTGGGTGAAGTAATGCCTCACAACTGCGCAGAATACGTTTTCTAACTTGGCTGATAAAACACTGAATTGTTAAAAACGTTTACATTTAATTATGTGCTTAAAACAATTGCAGTTCTTTTATGTATGCAGATTGTTTAATTATGGGTTAATTCATTTATGTACATTTTACTCTGTTTGAAAGTACATAAAGCTTACTATAACTGTTAACATGTGTATTCATATATTCATATTTAGGTCCATTGTATACATTGGACCTGCCAAGAACAGTAATAGATTAGCTGAAGTAATAAACCTCGCTTGTGGGACCTACTCTCTAGAGCTCAATTACTCGTTATTTTACAAGTAGTGGTCGTACTGTAATATTTAATTGATATTTATATGTAAAGTACAAGAGAGTCCAGCATTTTAATTATGTCTTTAGAATAAAACATATTCAATAATTCTATGACTAAAAATAATTTAAGGTCATTATTACTATGGGAAAAAAAGACAAGGTCGATTCAACGCAGCTGATCCTTAAGATGGTTCCCTGGTCACACCTTCAGGCAGTCGGGGTCCCGGGTGACACCCTTTTACACTCTCTGCTCTAAACACTCCTCAGTCCCCCTCTCGCCTCCAATGAACTCATACTTTTTACTTTAACATCTCCACAAGCTTCATCCGCAACCACGGTATGGACTACAGTGATTCAATCCTGGCCATCTCAGCTGCCTACCAATTCCTTCGGGTAAAATACTCGTCTTTACACTCTTGAATTTCATGTAATAATTATTTTCTGTTCTATCCAGGGAATATCACTTGTTTTACCTTATGCAAATTCTCAGCTACCAAATCTAGTTTCCAAATTTCGTCCTGAACACTATATATTTTAAATAGATTTTTTGTATTGAAGCTTGTAATTGATGATGGATTATTTGAAAGGATAATTTGGTTTCGGAAATTAGCCATCGTTATTTGTTGCAAAAAGCAGCGCTTCCTGACAAGGATTGAAATATACTCTGTTTATCAGCTGTTAAAAGCCCCTAATATACAAAATTATAGATGCACAAAATACAAAATGCATGAAAAGTATAGTGATGAACTTACCACACATTAAATTAAATTTTACATTGCAATACGATTTACGTCGGTACCTAACTGGTACAACAACAGCATAAAGCCCAATCTGGTGACAATGAACCCAATCAAGTCACTGAACGGAACAAAGAGCTACTCTACACAAAAGACTCAGTCTTCCATCCTCTCTAATGCGTGCGACACGTGTTTTGAAGTACTCTTGACTTTTGGTTTTAAGGTTTTTTGTTCGTGTATAACTTAATATTTAGGGTTTATAATGCTTCTGGAAGAGGGACAAATGTTAAAAACGTTATGCATTATATTTGTAACATATAACGATGGTCAATGTCCAAAATCCTATTATCCTTTCAAATAAGCCATCGTTAATAACAAAAATAAACACAGAATGTATTTTAAATACTACTAGTGGTAATCGAGAAGAACACACAGTAATTACTGCATGAAATATAAATGGTGTGCAGTTCAGTTTAAAATTGGAAAAAGTAAGACGTACGTAGGAACGTTACAGTTCTATGAATTGTTGTATCCGTAGTCCCTTACATTTCAACACATAACTTAGACATTATATCTTGTGCGATAAATACTCCCTGAAGTGATCTCACTAATTGGATGAGACCTAGTAAGACCCGTAATGATGGCGGACCTTACACTACTGTAAAGAACAGTAAGTCGCGGCTATGAGACCCTCAGGCGGGGTGGCCGTGGAAAATCTCTATTAAGTAAATTGGTTGAATATGTTTAACGCATTCCTTGAAACAAAGCACGACGTAGGACAGCTCCGCAAGCCTCCTTGGTTCATAACCCTCGGTGATCCGCTTACTGGATGTAATTGTTTTATCCGTACCTAAGTTTTTAAAATAGCAATTTGCATGTATTGTGTCTTTTCCTCTTATAGCAAAGAAACTGATTAACTATATCAAATTTCAATTACACGTTAAAGGACACTCGGATGACATATAATTACAACCTAATTTATATTGCAATTTTAGTTTATTTTTAATCTATCTGTCATTCGTATCATCACATACCACGTTTGTATACACAAACGAGCAAAATGTTAAGTTGAAACCTTTTTGGGATACTACGGGGGGTTCTCGTTTTAATAGTTAATAATAGCATTATTGTAGCTTTCTTGGTTAGTTACTGTTATTTGCTATATAATAGCAGTGTTATTGTGTTGGAAATGCTAGTTGTAAATTTATTCTGAAAATGAACTGATGTTTCATCATGAAAAAAACAATAGTTAGCATTATTTATACCTACTTTCCATTACAACGTTAGATAATTTATTTGAAGTTGCGTTTTGCAATTACTATGATGTTCATAAATTATTGACATGGTTCAGTGCGAGAAACGTATCAACCAGCTGCTGTAGACAAAATTATTAGTCTGTGTCCAATAAATCTGTAAGTCGTACTGAAATACTCTTTCAGTAACATCTAGATTGCTTGAGGTCGGTGAACTTTTCAAACTTGTCTAGGATTGCTAACAGGTTTGCAGCAGGAACAACAAGGGCATTGCTTGTTCGTTTCCAGGCCACGAGAAAATGGAGAAAATTAAAGGACAGATACTTCAGGAAACTTTGGCTCACAATAAAATATGACAGAATGTCAACCGTTCGGTAGATTCCCCATATGTGCAGTCTTTGGGGCTATTTCCAGCACGTTGGAAAATTTTTCCGGGTTTAAGAATTACTAAGTTTGCTCTCCATAAACTTCGTACTTTCCCATAGGGTATTATCTGACCTTTTCATGCGCAGGTGCTTGGAGAAGTAGCTTAAACAAAGGACATGGAAAATTGAGGATATATATTCACAGAGTGGTTACGTATAGAAATAATGGATTTCCTAGACTATGGAATGAACAAGACCAAACTATGGAACACTTTCTTTTTGACTACCCTATATCAGCTAAGAACGGTTTTGCCATCCTTGGAATCAGGAACTACGCATAAATATCATAAACGGTATCAAGAACGGCATACATGTACCGCAAACAGTATCAAGAACGGCACACATGGACCGCAAACAGTATCAGGTAGCAATATCGTTTTCATCTGCAGGATCAGGTTTACGCACAGCGCTATGTCAAGCGACACACTATGTGTATTGCACTAACAGATGCGACTTTATACCTTTCACTTCCATAGCGGCATTACAGTGACTTCTAATGTCCAACATGCTTTAGTATAAACTATGTACACTGAAGGTGACTCTATAGTAAGGACAAAAGAGACTTAATTTCAAGAATTTAATTGTATCCGATATGTGAATCAGAATACGTAGATGCAAATTATAAAATAGCTTGTAATTTTGAACCTATGATGGTACATTACTGCATTGGTATTCAAAGTTTTACGAAAATTGTTCTAATAATGTTTTCATGTTATGTGAAAAATCATTATTTTTTCTGTTTAATTTTTTAACGATGTGTGTGTGTGTGTGTGTGTGTTGTGTGTGTGTGTGTGTGTGTGTGTGTGTGTGTGTGTGTGTGTGTGTGTGTGTGTGTGTGTGTGTGTGTGTGTGTGTGTGTGTGTGTGTGTGTGTGTGTGTGTGTGTGTGTGTGTGTGTGTGTGTGTGTGTGTGTGTGTGTGTGTGTGTGTGTGTGTGTGTGTGTGTAGGGTGTAAAAAAGTCACGTATGAGCTTGATAATTCCCAAACGATTACAGGTAAAACAGTAAAACTTGGTACATGATTACTACAACTATAAATCTACTTTTTAAGTAACTACCTTTTTTTATCATACCAGGGAGATGCCCCGAAAGGAGTCAGGAGGAAGTCTTAAATTAGGATAGGTCGAGTAGTACATCAAATTCAAGGTCTCTATTAGTAGAGTACAATGCCGCAAAATCGACCTGATAAGGTTCACTCTTTAAAGAATTTCGCTGGTTTAAAGTTTGACACATTTATAATGTAGGACCTGTTCTAGTTGGTTTGATATTCTTGTCTTGGCTCAAGTTGTGAAAGTTAAACTTAGTAAATGAGTACTAGACTTAAGAAATATAATTTTTTTAGGTAGTTATTGACTTCAAATACAATTGAAGATGGTCTAAAAATTTTAAAATAATTTACATCTTGAGCTATGTTTACGTTAAATTTTCCCCCCAACTCCTTGTAGATCATCCTCCATTGGATGTGAAGAGTCACTAACCACCTTAAAACTACACCCTGTCTATATTTATATTTAGTAAATAGTCTTGTAAACAAATGGCTAAAATGACTTAAATGTATTAAACCTATATAATTCCTCGCGCAGAAGTCAAAATCTATCTTTCATTTTTATTCAGGCTTCAGAGGCGATACCTTAAGGCTGTGATTAGGGAACTCAAAACAACTATCTCAAGTTAAATGCGATCATTTCACCCTAACTCATACTTATGTAAAACTTCCTCGGATGGTTTCTTTTTAAGCATCTATAAAATACTAAAAAAGGCTACTTCTGTTAGTTAACATGTACTCAGTAAACTGGCTCTTAGCTCATCTAGAATACTCCTAGTCCATTCAATCTTCTTTATTAGCTTTCTTACAGTTGTCTTACTCATGGTTTGGTCAGGGTGCATCTTATAATAGGTACCATAAGCACCAATATTCATTTCAGAGTGTTCAAAGAATAAGACAATCATTATTCGTTCTTCAATAAAAATAACCGTGATTTACTAATAAGTGCTCATATGAGAGTACTTACACATACTAGGCACAAAATTCTTCTTACTGGAATGAGGTAGTACATAGAGGTAAAACACTCTTCTTTCTGCTACCGAGTTATAAACAATGAATGCCTCTGTGTTTGGTGAGAGGAATAACAATGAAGGATTGTTAGGGTTTCTGCAAAAAACAAGACCTGTCTACAGTGACCAGAATAGTTTTAAACGTTTGTCTTGTCCTGATTTAGTGCAATGGTTATCGAACATAATTTTTTGTCTCATTCATCGTAACTTTATAATTAGTCTATGCCTAATATTCTATAATAACTTATTAAAATTTAGTGTAACCTTTTTTAGTAACCTGAGTGTAATTTTTAATTATGCCGTTTGCAATTCAATTTGTATAGATACACATACGGTATCACAAGCCACACTAGTTTCAAATGTTATTAAAATCCTTGAAATAATGCTCATGTTAACGTGTCCTCCATATTCCAAAAGGTGTGTGTTGTCAGCAATAGACTTCAAATAGCAAATGATAAACGATCGTTCTCTCTAAGAACACCATTTTGTTTTTGGTGATCAAATTTTAACTTTCGTTTACTCTTTTACCTCACTAAGATTAATTATATGACTCAAGACATGGCCACTGTTATTTCTATTTCAAATGTTTTTAGTTAATTTTCCCCGATCCTTCTCAAAGAGGGTGGACATTTCTGAAATTCTTGTTAAATAACCGGCAAGGTTGTAGGAAACAGATTTTCATAATAAACACATAAACGGGGTCTCACCTCCTTGCCTGAATTCTACAGGGCGCTGTTTTATTTATATTTTCTAATTTAACTTATTGTATGTTTTTAATTTTAGTCTTACAAAGGCTTTGAAATGAAGTGGGATCTATAACACAACTTTTAATATTACATGACAAACATTTGTGCTTAGCATAGGCAAACTTTCACTGCTGCCTATTAATTTTGACAATTTTTACACTGCTGCCTAGTAATTTTGACAATTTTTTACACTGCCGCCTATTAATATTGACAACTTTTTTACACTGCCGCCCGTTTTAATGAGTTTAAAATAAATATAATTTGTTTACCAATTATAAGAAAACCTTGGACCTACATGTTTTTTTAAAGCTGAGTTCTTTCTCTTTCTACACAAATGCTCATGCATAAATATTTTTATAAATATAAATATAAAAAATATAAAGTTGACAAAAAAATCCATGTGAGTCTAAAACATAAATTTATTTCTCATTATTATTTGCTGTATTCATCACTACCATTACTGTCACTATAGATACACATATTTACAATTGAAATCAACTTATGTTTAAATATTTTTTTAGTGTGGAAGGTCTTAAAACGTGGTTCTTTGCACATGGCAATTTTGCACTTGCTACACTGATAGGGAGTGTCTCTTCTTGCAGTCTTGCCTGGTTGTTTTTTAATTGTCATAGAACTGTATTTGCTTATATTGGTTATTTGTCTTAAAAACAATGTCAACAAATTTAGTTGTAAAGAAGTTCGTCGGTAGTAAAATCAGGATTATTATCTGTGTCATCTTGGAATAAATATATTCCTCATTGGTTTGCTCTATTCAGCATTTTCGTTACCGTCATTCTATAGCTACAAATATTTATAATTGAAATCCACTTCCTGCATCACTTTCACTGTCACTTGAAGACCTAACTCTTCTAGCACTTGACTGTCTTCAATACTGTCACGATTGAAGACACTTTTTTATTTACGATTTTGTATTTACTCACAAAGCAATCGTTGCAAACTAAAGTAATAGCAAGCAAAAACAATAACAATGCAGACAACGAATTAGCAGAACGATAGCATAACGACAACAAACGGCTGCCGCGATGCGACGACGAGTTCGTAAACAAACCACTTTTTTCCGATATTGCAGATGACTGCCTTCATTTAATAGATCATAATCTATCGAATAAGAAATAAAAACATAGAAATAGCGGATGACTATCAATGCCGAAGTCCAAATACGTTTAAATGCATTCTTATTACTGCAAAAGTCGGTGACGTCAAATGACGTGGTCGGCAGTGTAAGTGTTGAACTGCTCTTTAAGAATTTCGAACTAAAATTCTCCATCCCCAAACGCCTGACTACAAATACGTTAAGAAATGAGGTAGCTTAGTCCATTTATACTCGAATAGTTCAATAAATATGTTACAATAATAATATTTTATTGATTTTTACTAATTTATTGCAATTATCAAATGTTTGTGGGGTATTACAAGTTATATTTTAATTATTTTTATGTTTAAGTGATAAATAATATAACAATTTAATGATATGGTGTAAACTATATAAAGTCATTTGCATTACACTGTCCATTCCTGTATCTGACAGCCAATTCGGTCTACCTCCCAGTTGTTTGCTTATGTTGTACATTACCTACACTGTAAATTGCCTGAGACGTTTAGGAACCAATTTAGACTACACTTGATGATTTAGCCATCGATGCATCTAGAATTCAATTTGGCAATTAGGCGTCCGGCAGAAGGTATGCAAATATCTTGAGTTGAGAGGGCGCAATTTATTTTTCGGGCATTCTGTAAACATAAACACGACTAGACACACAATAGATATTTTGTTGGCATTAAGAAGTCTTACAACATAATTGTTTACACTATTGAAAATATTTATTACACAACAATAATACAAAATCCTGCATATACTCTGTACAAGAAGAAAATACAATAAACCCTTCATTATAAAACGTAAAGGTTTCAACAGAACTCTCCGAAACACTGCAGTAGCTACACAATTCAAAGGAGTTAGAATTACTGATCGTTCTCAAAGGGTTCAGAGACCAACCATATGATGTCCGTTATAGCTATGACACGCTCACTAAATCATTACACGTAATTAAATCATTGTTCTTTTAAAAGCTTTCATAATATTTTTTAAACATTAATATGTAATAATAATTATTATTATTCCTCCCAATTACAGTTCACCTGTTTTTAATCCATTGCATTCAATTTCATTATATAGGTTTTCAATTTGTATGTTACTTATTTATTAAATAGAGCGTGTTTAAAATATATTGCTAAGGTAGCGGAATTTGTTTTGGGTTAGGTTTTTCCATTTATTAAACAAAAGTTTGATCTCACTACTCTAAGATATCTTTTCCGATGACACGAAAAATAGACCAAAATTATTTTGGTAATTCCGCGAGTAGCAATAGGTATATGAAGTTGAATTTAGTGGTATCTTCAATGGATCCACAGTGGATTACCAGGACCGAAAATACTAGTGCAAGATAAGCGTATAAGGTTGATACAGTATGTACATGAAAGATCATTCTAGAATACTACATTTATTATATTTATGACAAAATAATTTGCTTAAGATACATTTTATTAAATACTTAATCACTAAAACATTTCACTGCCTGAAGCTATAAATGCACGTACATACTGTAAAAATTTTGGTTTTTATCTTCAGCTATTGCTATTGCTTGGTTAAAAAATTGCCTACATTTCCAAATCAAATTCCAAGTGGGATAAAAAATTACTTTTTCAGTTTTCAGGGATATTACCTTAAGAATTATCACAACGGATAGCACTACCTTAAACTGTGGAGCCACTTGTAAATTACATTATAATTTCTCAATAAATCATTAAATATAGGCAGTATGTATTTCTGGCGACATCTTAGATGCGATAACGTATACAGGAAAAACTTTTTTGGTTGGGGAGGGAGGGTCAAGACAACTGATATTTTCTCAAAGTGGACAAAAAGTAAGGTCTCATTTTGTTCCTTGAAAAGTTCATGACCCTTATTTGTTTTGTTTTTGAGAACAATCTTTCAGCAGTACGTGTCAGTAATACTGAATTATTTAAATAATAATAATCCTTTGATAAAAAAATAATTGAAACAATTAAAACTTTGGGGGGTCCGGACCCCTTGGACCCCCTCGCTGGGGCTACGTCCTTGCTTAGATGCGTATTTTCGTAAGTAGAGGTTTAATTAAATTCATACAAGCAAACAAGAATATCCATACCTACCTGTCTGTTATATTCGCATCAATATGCTACACGGTTTTACAAACATACAGAGGCAAGCATCTTTGAAGCAATAAATGGCTGTCTACAATAGTGAGAGGTAAATAGATTTCCTGTCAAATGGTGGGATGATATATTTGTGTGTGATGTTTTTGACATGCTATTGGAATAGACTGCCTGAACCTACTTGAGGTTGTATCTCGTATACAAACAGGTCAATAACACATCCTTGCCTCTACTGACTGATGTAACTTTGAGCCTTTTACTGTATATATTTAATATCTTGCTTTGTTTCATATATTTTCAAAATTCTAAAATCTTTAAGCCCTTGCGTGGTTTTATTTATTATAAAAATTCCAAAAATCTTTAAACCATAAGTTTGATGTTTGGACGAAATAATGAAATATATTTTGTACTGATTTAATTCAAAGATGAAGTACCTTTGAATGTCACACAACACTTGGTGATTACTAAATGGCCACTTCAACAAAAATAGTCTACTGTCAACTTATTGCTAGATATTATGTCATTAAAATGTAAAAATACCGCATGAAAACCAAAAGAAATTCAACTAATGTTCAAGTTGGATTTTCGTTAGGCCACACACGTCCAATCAACAGCATTCAAGTAAAATTGTAAATTTGGATCCATACTCCAATCTGTCCCAATCATTTCTAAATGCTTAGTTCTTGTGTTAGTTTCATTCTTACCCTTTCTGAAAAGATTTTGACTTTCACCAATAAATGTGTACGAGTAAAGTTGCTAACATGTATGATTTGTAATTTGAAAGTGTCTATCTGGTAATGACTTCATATGTTCTTCCTTGCGGTATTTTAGCTACAGTCAGTAATTTTTGCAATCAGGATACTTACTGCAAATTATTGAAAAATATCATAATATTCTTCATACTTTAAAAAATTATTTTTTATATTTACTATTTCCCCGAACAAAACTCTACAGTATGTTCTATATTTAATATACGACTAAAATAGGCTTTATTTTGCTATTTACTCGTACTTTAAACGGGGTCGCGATAAAAGCGCACAGCGAATAAGTGCACTAACCCTTAGGAAAAAAGGAATCCGGCCCCTCTGTTCTTAGAAATAAGGAATGCTATGCGCTCACGTGATCTTAGTTTGAGTTTTTTTGCGCAAGAAGCCGATTGATGGCCAGGAACATTTCCAAACCGTATTTTCCCCTCTTTCTTAAACGTGATCTGATGTCGGATCTGATGATCTGGGTGATGATCTGAGGTCGAGAAGTACCTATCGGAAATGCCTCTGCCTATTGTATTGCCTGATGACACACCTCCAAGCAGCTCCAAGTATTCAATTCCTGGTAAAGTAACCCATACCCTTAACTGCCACATTGGCTATTCTGCGTTTTATTCGCTGTGCGTCTTTTTAGCATAATTATTTAAGATTTAAACTAGCATCCTACAGGCGCCTGAGATTTTTTGAACTGCAGTCCATATAAATCTCAAATTGTAGACTACAGAAATAGAGCACATATTTTAAGTATTCAATACATTTTTAATATAGTTGTTTATTACGTATGAGTTTTGTGAGAAGTATCTACTCTAAATTTTATCCAAATAATGTTAACCGTTTACTTTAAACTCTTCAAATTTTCCATAATTGATTAATTATATTAAAATTCAGCTAAACAAACAGCCTAATAAAGATTCCAACTCGAATTATGTCATGTGACCGACTAAACCAATCATAGTGCTGATGACATGCCTATGTGATTGGTCACTTGGAAATGTTCAATCCTGCTTCTAACTCCACTTCGAAATGTCCTCTTGTGCATCTGGTTGTTCTTTTATGCTTGGATAATATATGTTTTTATTTATTTTTTAAGTGAAATGTCTGGACTTTCTTTATGAAATAATTAAGTACCGTCATAGAGTAATAATGCACTTTTACATCAATTCATACCAAAAGATAACATTTCACCGTTTATAACCATACGGCTCATTTTATAAACACTAAAAACTGGTTAAGAAGGGAATGTTAATTATATATCATTTCATGTAATTTAAATGAAAATCATCATAATCTTCTTTATTTACTCAAATTTTAATTTAAAAATGAAAGTACAACATACTTTGTTCATCTGACTACAATAATAAGCTTGAAATAATACCGTAATAAGTTTGTAAAAACAGTATTTTAAACATTTCTACGTTTTAGCATCAAAATAACACGTAAAACTAAATTTATATAGTTTTGAGTTGCACAATACATTAGCAATCACAGAGTATCACACAAAACAATATAAAGTAGTAAATAAATACAAAATAACTTGTTGAATTTAGAATCAGGTATATTTTAATTGTTCCTCACATTGAAACCTGCAATAAACTAACTACCAGACTAACGTCCCTGATAAGTATTGTAATTATTTCATACATTATGGAGGAAGACCATATTTCTATAGAGACTAATACACATATGAAGTCAGACTAATGTATAAATCTTGCATCTGATTTAGTTATACAGGTACTCTCGTATCTAGTACAAATTGGCAAATTGATATAGATATATAGTTGGGCAAAAAGCTATTTAATGCTTTTACAAATTCCGACAAATCATTATTGCAAACGTGATAACAAATTAACATCCTAAGCGTTACACATAAAAAAGGAAATCCCGGCTTTGAAAAAATAGGAGGATAACCAAAAACAATTGGCCGATAGCAGAAATCACAAAGCAGCGAATCGTGAATAAAAGAACAGGTTGAACTCTTTGATGTCAATATGTACGCTAATCGTGACATCAATTCTCAATTATCAATCTCGTATTAGAATCCCATTCTTACGTAATATTTGTTGTTATGTATATTTTATATGTTGTATTACTAATATTCAATAGTAAGATTGAAAGGGCGTTAGGTTATAGCAAACGGAGCTTAAAGTTAAATAATTCCCAGATGCCCTAAAATAAACAAAATTTATATAGTAGATATATGAGATTAATTGGTAAACCATATAAACTACAGCAAAATCAGCGGTTCCTACTTCATTTACATTCAAGGTGAAATAGTGTGAACTCTTACATAGGTGGACACCACCTAAAACCAGGGATCCAAGCGATATATTTTGTGAACTTTTTTAAAACTTGGTACTTATTGGGGAAATAAGAAAAAATCAATTTTATACACAATCTTAAATGTAAGTTGTCGCATTAGATGCTAAAACAGGTACATTTTGTGATTAAAGAACGCTTAAACAGCTGGCAAGCTGAAAATCCAATTAAAGTTCGGTATTATAGTAATTTATATTCTACTGAAGTAGGGAAGAAAGCAACCCAACCTTTTGGCTCCTGCTACTCCTGACGTTCCAGAGAAAAATGCAGTCTGTTTGCTCTGTCTGTTCAAGAAATCTACTTGAATTGGGTGAAAGGTGAAAGTTTTTATTTTCCAATCTTATGAAAATCTTGAATCTTTGCCTTATTTAAGCGTATCACTCTTAACCTAAATATAAAAAGATGTCATCTTTCCATCTTGGCAGAATATACAGTAACCATTGTCTCTCAGACCAAGCTTTCTCCACTATCTGCAATTTGCAATACTTGAAAGAAAGTCCGCCAACACTCTCTTATTCCTTCCATCAGTTTAGGTTTTGTTCCAGTATTCAATCATATCTAGTAAACATGTACTGTGGTATAGCTAAGCCAATAAGCTATACCAATATCCGACCGGTCAACAATTAGACCATACAAACGTATTAACACAACTACTGTATTAACATAACCTTGTATTATCGGAAATCTTTGTTAACCGAAACTTCCTATTATTTCCGATAATCAAGGTTTCACTGTACTAAGATACTAAATTGAAAAAGATTAAATTTTATAGGTATTTTCATTAAATAGTCCCGATTGAGACTCTTCGTCTGTTATTAAAACTACGTTTACAATGAAATCAAAATAAATAACTACTGTTTTCCAGCATGCATTGATGGAAAAATCGTAATATTACCAACTTGAAGCAAAATCTCCCACCATGATAACGGATACTAAGCGCCTTAGATTATTAGGATCGAGTGATTTTTTTCAGTTCTAATGCTTCAAATTGACATTTTAATCTCTGATCTGCTTTAATAAAGACTGCTAACCTTGTTAAATTAAACGAGTATTTTTTAGTTCGCTACTAAGGCATAGAGGGTATCACCACTTTGATATGCGATTTGGCTCCCATTGTAAACCTTGCATTGAAAACAGGAGTAGACACTCCGCCTAGTGAAACTGTTTCGACGTTGTTTCGTCTCTTCAGACACAGATAGACAGCAGATTTCAGCTGTCACTGAGTTACAGCGTACTCAGTTGAAGATTGAGAGCTGTGCTGTCTCTTCGAGTACTATCTCAGCAAACTCTATTATTAAATTGTGATGTTACTGATCGGAGTGCCATACTGGACATTTGCTATAAATAAAAAAATTAATAAATAGAAAAACAAAATGTTGGTGAAAATATCAATATTGCTCAAATAGTTAACTGTAATTTATTTTTTAAAAGAGAGGACGATCTCCGTATAAGCCTACTTTTACCCATCCTGATGATCCAGTGGACTGTATGAGGATCTTACTAAATATAAAAAAGAGGAGAGTCGATACAGTAAAGATCGAAAGTTGTGATAACAATTGCTACGGTTACAGACAGTATTGAAATGGCTATATATAATTCTTATCCAAAGTCCGGTGTTTATAGACACCTTGAGAAAATCAATAGAATTTTTCCTTGGCCAAAAGAAATCTATATACCAGTGTCAAGACTGTACGATCTTTCTATCAAGATTTATCACTTAGATGGACGGACATCCAGACTGGCGGAATGCCCTTTGACCTTTTGACCCTGAGAAAATCAATAGGATTCTTCCTTGAGTCAAAAGAAATCTATATACCAGTGTCAAGACTGTAAGATCTTTCTATTAATATTTATCACTTAGATGGACGGCCATCCAGAAGGGCGGAATACCCTTTGACCTTTGACCCTGAGAAAATCAATAGTATTCTTCCGTGAGCCAAAAGAAATCTATATACCAGTGTCAAGACTGTAAGATCTTTCTATTAATATTTATCACTTAGATGGACTGACATCCAGACGGGCAGAATGCTCTTTGACCTTTTGTCTCCAAAATCAATATAACCATGCAAGTTTAAAGTCTCAAAGACTTTTCTGTCAAGAGTTATCCCACAGAGAGACAGAGTAACGAACAGCGACACGGTTTTAAGAAGATCCTGACGGGTGCTTTCTACATTTCGTACTATGAATATGATTTAGTATCCATAATAGATTAAAATAAATATTTGAGTGTACATACAAATCTTATAGGAAACTTATATGCTTATTTTTGTTATTCTCATAAACTGTATCATTGTTATACCGTTCTTTTTCATATTGGCATATTCATATACAAAACAACTCTGCAAACAATGATTAAGCTTTTAGATACATTTCAGACAGCTTAAAGTGTTACTGTAGCAAAACATCACATTAAACGTGAACAGGTACGTCCATAAACGCCGAGTGGGAAATATCACCATTCAGATTGTTAGTATTTGGTAAAGTGTTACTGTAGCAAAACATCACATTAAACGTGAACAGGTACGTCCATAAACGCCGAGTGGGAAATATCACCATTCAGATTGTTAGTATTGGGTAAAGTGTTACTGTAGCAAAACATCACATTAAACGTGAACAGGTACGTCCATAAACGCCGAGTGGGAAATATCACCATTCAGATTGTTAGTATTGGGTAAAGTGTTACTGTAGCAAAACATCACATTAAACGTGAACAGGTACGTCCATAAACGCCGAGTGGGAAATATCACCATTCAGATTGTTAGTATTGGGTAAAGTGTTACTGTAGCAAAACATCACATTAAACGTGAACAGGTACGTCCATAAACGCCGAGTGGGAAATATCACCATTCAGATTGTTAGTATTGGGTAAAGTGTTACTGTAGCAAAACATCACATTAAACGTGAACAGGTACGTCCATAAACGCCGAGTGGGAAATATCACCATTCAGATTGTTAGTATTGGGTAAAGTGTTTAAAATCACTTGTTTGGTATATGAAATATGTATTTCGAATGTTGGTTTCACCTTCTTCTTACTGGAGCGCCTGAAATGTGACGCTGTCACAAACTTGACTCCTAGAAACTGGAGTCATCGTCCGTATGAAGAGGTCCAAAAAGTCGAAAAATCTCAAAACGAAGTCGTTGCATCGTTTCGACACCAGAAATACCTAGACTGCAAAATCATGTATAATCTAAATGAAGTGGTGTTCTCATTCTCATTCGATAAGACAATGAGAACTCCATATCCCAGGAGTCAAGTCTATGACCGCGTCAGATTTCAGATGCTTCAGCAAGCGGAAAGAGAAATAGAGTTGAATCAATCCTTTCCATCATAGTAAAAACCATTATATTTGAGATATTTTATGTTTTTGTTCAAAAATGTGCTGATTTTTATGTATTTTATTTTAATTTACAAAATAAATACATAATGGATATAACATAATATACAATCAAGACATGGTTAAAATTTTATCAGCTTTAAATCAATAAATATTAGTATTATTATTTCATTCTTTTAACCATGGCAAGTGTATTAATTTTGCTACAGCAACGAAATTGTTAATATTAGAGATTATTTTACAAAGATGGATTAAATGTTTTGTATGACCTGTTAATATGAAAAGGTTCCACATGAAGAGATAAACTGAAAAAATTAATATTTTGTTATCTTTTAACCCATATTGGGCGTTCCTCCTTTAGTACTTGTGTAATAATCTCATAAATATTGGGATGATAGCTAAATTTATAAAATATTTTTAAAACAGATCCAATGCTTCAGTGGTGAAAGAGGTGAGTCACTTGAATATTTCAGTCGCAATCACAACACAATTCATAGGTTTTCAAGCGTAGAACATTTAAAATGGACCACTAACCATTTGCTGGTTTCACTTGTTATTACTTTAGACCAAATATTTTCCGGATTTAAATATAAATACTATTAAAATACTTCAAATACGGTTTGTTATAAACTTACAGCAAAATGTTAACTATGGCAGGTAGAGGTATACTCTTTGTAAAACTGTATTGAGATTTATTAGCTACGTGCATACATAATCACATTGAGCAAATGCAATCTAAACTTCAAAATGAACCAAACTTTAATCCTTTTAAAGTGAAGAAACTATTTCAAGTTCTAAGTTGACAACTTTCAAAAAGTTCGTATAATTTCCAACAAAGTTGCAGACAAACACATCTTCCTCATTTCATTCCTTAACTTTAAACTCGACATCTGGATGCACGTGTAAGACCATACAAATTCGTAACTATTCAGGAGTAGATAGCTTTTAATTCAATCACATAAAAAGTGCATAAAGTGGCATTCCTCTTGCTGCTAGAAGTGAATAAAATAATTTCAAGCAATAAAGGTTTCGTTATTTTATAGCACGTGTATGCTAAAACAGAATCAATCGGAATGTATAATATGAGCTCTACAGATCCCCTTGTTAACCGCACAACAAAATATACAACGCACAACCCCAACGTTAATTTGAGCATCTGTATGCAGCACACAGCTTGCATGGAGAAGCAGCATCACCACGTACTCCCAGCCATGGATTGTTGTTACCTCTACAATAATGTTCAAGCATTACAAAATCAGTTCGTTAATGTAAAGTTATTCCAAATATTATCTAGCTTTGTTTCGGACATTTTTGTTCCTCTTTTAGTGTTTTTGTCCTGTTTCTATGGAAAGAAAAGAGTCTATAGTCGAACGACAATTTTTAAATTGGTGTATTTTCTTAATAATTTGTGCCAAGTTAATTTGTTGGTATATGGTACATAATATCTCCTTTAATATATAATGTATGTACTTGCGAAAGGGCTGTGGGAGATCTACCCTTATGTTGACTGGCTGAGACGTTTGTTTTCATTTCGTTTTTATAAAAAAAAAACGAAAATAACATCTCTAAAAAAGAAACGTTTATCCAAATATGGTTTTTATTGGATTTACATACAGGGAGAGCCGGTTGCCACACTGTCGAAAGCGCCTGACTTCAGTCTGAGTTAGAGATAGCGCAGGTCCAAATCCTGTCTGTGACCAAAGCACTTTTTATCAGTACCGTTGACCAAATACGATACTTACTCCACCCCCCTACCATTATTTGGTTGATAGGCCCCAGCACAGGCCAGTGGCCCATGAGGACGGGCAGAATAAGGCTGAAAAAAGGGACTAACCTCTCCTTAACAAAAATACAAGTTCAATTGTAAATATACATTAAAAATCTAAAGAGCCTTTAAACATTTTCTTTCTAGACTAATTATTTCTTTACGTAAAAACATTGATAGTTTGGTTTTAAAATCTTTAAAATTATAGAACTGAAGTTTACCTGCACATATTAAATAAATGTAACTTGCAAAGTGATTTAATATCGTGAGAATGTTCTAGTTGTGACTTATAAAAAATCATAAAACCACTACTAACGCTATCATAATTTTAATGTATTTTACTCAATTTACAATATACCACATATAAACTACGAATAGGTATTTTATATGAAATTTACACCATCTTTTGTTCAGTATCTAATTAGATAGTTATAAAAATTTATAAAATCGTTGGAGCGTTTTTATGAAATTTACTTTTTGGTGCATTGGTGCAGTATAAAAAAGAAAACCAACATGGTTAGTAAAATAAGAAACATATCCAACAGCTCCATTAGTACCCCATGTGAAACATTCGGATAAAGTTGAAACATTATCATGATCGTGGTTAATGTGTACACACAGGTTTACACTGACATGTGCGGATACTTTCAATAAACACATTTTTGACTCGGGGACAGTTTGAAACAGTTAATTAAAACTGACAACCAGACAAAGTTAGGGCTATATTGGTTTTTCTTACATATAATCTGATGCATACTTAAGTAGATGCATACGTGTACATCTTGCAGAGGTAAATATACGCTGTACAATGTTTTCTTATTTTATTGTGAAGAAAATTTTTTTCTTTTGCCTGTTGAAAGTAACAAGTATAAATCGGTTTTCGATGGAAAATATGAATACAAGTTTAATATATCTTACGACATTGTAGTATAACAAAATATTATTTTCAAACAAGGGTAATTTTTTGTACAAAGTATTAAAAATATTTAAAAGTTTTACTCGTTTTCGAAATAATCTATAAAATCATATCAGAACACGTTGAATTTTGGCTATGGATTTTTAGAATAATGTTTAATTTTCGGGGATAAAAAGGAAAATAAGAATATGTCTAAGATTCAGGGTAGGTTGTATATCAGAGCCCAATACCTCAAAAGAAAACAATCTCTGTAGCTTAACATGTCGACAACAATACCACTTGTTGAACATACGCTGGGTACTTGCTCGACATTCAATCACTTACAATAAACCCCTTCCAGTTACGACCAACTTCGCAAGTAAACTTTATTTATAGTTACTTTAAGTAGTATCACTTACTACTATTGTGTTTACTAACTTTAGATATTACGGGTGAAACTAAAATGGTCCTATCGCAACAAGAATAAATACTTTGAATCATACGTGACGAAGCTAAAATTTGAGAGATAATGAACTATAAATTAACTATTCTTAATTACATATGATATTCACTCACTGCAAATGTGGCGTATAGCTTCGTATGAACCATGGATTTATAACTAACGTTCAGTGTGAAATAATAAACATTTTAATACATATATTTATTTTATGTATAATAATGATAAGGTAAAACACACGCCATTAATAATAGTTAGGCATTTTAAAATAAATATTGGTTAATGATTCATATAATTTTATATTCAGAATGGACGTATAAAAATTAACAATTCCATATAACTTTGGGAATAGTTATTGATTCGTGTAAATATTTCTACTTTTTGCGTATTATTTTTGTATTTTTTCTTTTTTGCTCGACTCTTGCAATTCTGGAAGGATGTTACTCATTACGACACAAACACATTAGTTCAAGAAATGTCATATAAATATTTTTTGTATATTAATATAAACGATACGTGTGAAATTTTGTATGTAATCTGTTCTTCAATAAACTTTCTAAAGTTGCATTTAGAAGTACACATTACATGTACTTTTCGGATTTTTAAATCAGTCACTCTAGCAATACTTGATCGAATCTCCGTACTTTTTAATAAACCAAGTGTCTTACGAACCTTGCAGCTTCAGATGTTTTGGAAAATATCCTTTTATAGAATTGGGAGTTTACTTCATCATCATTATTGACATTATCGGCTATTGACTAGGAAATCAATGGACACCAGCAATCAAAAATGATCATACATGAAGAGAAATTAAACTGAGACTAACCGCAGAGCATTCTATTGCTTTTAGATCTGTATAGTATCATATGCAAATGTATATGTAACGCTGATAACAATTCACTTGTATTACTTTGAGAAACTTTGCACTGAAATATATGCATTTTAGTCTACAGTTTGTATGGAGTGAAAAGGTAACTCACAAGCATATTCTGAAGTGTAATGTCTCTAACTATAATATAATTATTTCCTAACTTTAGACCCAGGAAGGAAATCTAGGCAGTAATTACCAATTTGATAATAAACTTGAAAAAGTAAGAGAGTGCAGAAATCTGCTGGAAAGTGATGTGGAATCAGCAACATAAGGTAAAGAAACACAAGATGAATTGGATGGTAGACGGAATGACCGGCCTTGGGCCATCTACTTCATCTCCACTCCTGAGTCTAACCTTACGGAAAAAACTGCAAACATTTTGCGAATTCTTTATCTTGGTTATATTAAAAGAAAAAACATTTCCATTTTTGGCATGCAAAAACTCAAACAAGTTTTAATTTGATTTTGTGTCTATTACTAGCAAAGTAAAGAAGACTAATAAACCAAGAAAAGAATAAAATATACAAACGATACTTTATAAAATATTAAATTTTATGCAACTGCTGTTTTAAGGTCTTCTTTTATTATGATGTTACTAGGTATTATTTTGTGAATGCGAAGGAAACAGGATTTTTCTGGAAATTTGCCATCGTTCAGTGTTATAATACAATAAGTAACGCTACGCTCTGCAATCAGATCTCTCCTTCAGGTGAATGACTCAACTAATACATTACTGAATGAGTTATTTGTCTGAAGAAGTGTTCGGATTGCAGATCTCGAAACGTAGTGTTACTGATTCTACTGTATCGCTGAACAATGGCAAATGTCTGGAAAATCCTGTTTACTTCAAAATCCTTCCATCGTCAAGAACAAACTTCAAACAAAGAATTTTGTGAATGTTGAGTTTAGTTCCATTTCACCTTCCGCTTAGCGCAACCTCTGAAATCTGACATTGTCACAAGACTTGACTCATAAAGGAATAGGAGGCCATGGCTACCTTAAGAGATCCACAAAACCTGTAACATTAGAGTACATTGGCAATACCACTTATTACTTGCCATTATTTTAGTATCCTTAAATACACAATCGCCAGGATACTGAGATAGGAGGCCTACGGATAGTCGATAACCAAAATACCCAGTCTGTGACGAAGACATTCAATAAGTACTCTCGGGAACACATTGGGTTCTTTGACACGATTAGTTTATTTTTATTTGACTATTATTTTAATAACAACTATTATTTTATTACTATTCTTTAATAATAGGTTCAGGTTTACGCTAAAGGTTGATGAACCGAATATTATTAAATAATATTACATATAAATAATAAGAGTCAACAGATTCCTCTTGAAAACGCTTACGAGTAGGAACTAAACGTAAACTGACATATATTCTCATTTTTTGTAACACGAATATAATATTATAATGTATTGTTTGCTTAATTTCTCCCAAAACTAAATCTTTCTTAGTGTTATATAACCACCAACTTTTTCCCAGCGATTAATTTGTATTTTGGTTGAAGCTTTTAATGTCCATTCTGTTTACGTTATTTACTACGAGTATATTTAGATTTAAATATTTTTTTTATGAAATAAATTCTAACACAATGAAATGTAGATACGATGTAGTTAGAACTAAAATTACTTGTAAACCAAAATTCCTAATTTCTTCCTGGCTAAGTCAGCAAGACATCATTTTTCTATTTTGGTTTGTCAAACAATTAAAATTATTTTTGTACTTATTGATTTTTTTGTCCAATTTTAGGTTTAAACTCTGTTGCTACCAGATGTATAATAATAATAATTTTATTGCTTTAGAACATGTACATGTTATAGCAATTGTCAAAGAAGAAAATAAGCTAAAATTTTGGATTCATACATTACATCTAGGTTACTTTCGTACATACAATTTATTCCATCCATCCTACTGCTCATTTATTCGAATTTCCCACTCTAGCACCAGCGTCAGTCAGCCAATTATGTGGTCACCCAAACATGTGCCATGAACTCGTCTGTATTGTAAAAAGCTGTTAATTCAAATGATATTGAATATTTAAGCGTAACGTTAACAAAATGATTTGTCTGCATTTATATGCTCCCTCTTTTACTTACTGGTGTTTTAATGATGTATTAACATTTGAACATTGTATGTAGTTCAAATCCGACAATAGTATACAGTAGTTGGGACCTTATTAGTTTCACATGTTATTATCTCAGGCAAAGCCGTTGGCTACACGGTGTAAGCCACAGGGCTTAGGTATGAATTAGAGATAACATAAGTTCAAATCCTGCCCGTGACCGTAGCACCTTTTGATCAGTGCTCCCCATCTTATAATACTGACTTCTCTGCTTATTATGTTTGATGATAAAATCCTCGCAGAACCTTTTGTATGAGCAAAGTCAGAATGTTAAAACAGAATAGTCCCTCGTTGTTTTTAATAACCACTCTAATAGCACTAATGTTCTTATTATTACGGTTATTTAGATATTAAATACTGTTCCATCTCTGAAGATTTATACGGATAACTTTTACTCCTGAGACACTGTAGTTTAAATCATTACTTGCCAACGCGTATGGCAGTAATGTTTTATTAACATGTAAAATTGCAACCACAATACAGTTTTATAGGTTTTATTCCTACCCGGCATGCAATGGGTGAATAAATAAACACAGCTGCCCTGGATCGGTGAATAAATAAACAAACAAGCATTCATACTGGCCTGGAACCGACGACGCGACATGACAAGCTTCCAAGCTTCCTGACTAGGTATCATGGTATCTAGTAGAAATTGTCTTCGTAGGAATTGTTCCGTTTACGAAAAACTGTAAGTAATCCTGAGGAATCCTTTTATATGCTATTTGTTCTAAATTAGTGTCCAAACAGTTATAAGTTGTGAAATCTCTTGACAGGGTTGCAGAGGTTGTAAAAAAGGTTATCTATCAGATCAATACACACTGACAAAAATTGTTATTGGTTACATTAAATGTACAGCATTTATAATGCTTATGAGGAACATATAAAATCTATACAGCTGTGTTTATTCTCAATTAATCTGAAGAATCGAAGAAAACAAATATATTTAAAGTAAGAGGATACTCAAAACTTACAGTTTTTAACATGGGAAGCATAAATGGTATTTGCTATTCTTTAACATTTTAAATAAGTTTTTGCACTTTCAGAAGACTTGAGAATACTTTTCTTATGTACAGTTACGGACTCGGAATTCGGAATAGGTTTGTCAGAAATACAACAAAATATAGGAGTCTAATAACCGAATCCGAACGATTACTAGACGATTATCCACCATGTCAGTACAAAATATTCGAAGAATATTAATTTACATAACTCACAGAATAATATTGTATAGATCGTAATCTATGTTGTTCCTTATCGATCTATTCTTACCTTATCAGCAGATAGTAACCTGTTATCTAATCTGTTAATCGGAAATGGGACCGACTGTGAAAATTACCTTTATGAAATAATATTGAGGAAGAAAATAACTGAATTCATCCATTTGAAGATATATATATGCATTCAAATTGTTATGAAATTCGATCAATATAACTCAATTTTGTTATGTTTTATTTGAGTTTTTCAATAGAAAATGAACGTACTATCAATAAATGAATTTTTGAATTGTTATTAAGAAATGAGTTTTAATAAACACCATCAATTTGGCACTCATCACAAAATGGGATCTAAAGTAAATAAAAACCAAAAATCCGGTAATTAAATATTTTTTAAGCTTGATGTAACAAGTACTCTATATTCCTGAATAGATCGTTCAAATAATCTATTGTTTCAAAACAATTAAGTTGAACTTTGACGTGTTAATTGCTTATCTATTAAATGTGAATTTACTTTGCATAGTAAAAAAGTAATTAAGAAATAAAAGGAAAATGTAATTTGTCTCTAGATGTATGTATAGTAACTCTCATATATGGATCATAAATACTTTTTGTCTACATACTTAAGTAGATGCATACGTGTACATCTTGCAGAGGTAAATATACGCTGTACAATGTTTTCTTATTTTATTGTGAAGAAAATTGTTTTCTTTTGCCTGTTGAAAGTAACAAGTATAAATCGGTTTTCGATGGAAAATATGAATACAAGTTTAATATATCTTACGACATTGTAGTATAACATAATATTATTTTCAAACAAGAGTAATTTTTTGTACAAAGTATTAAAAATATTTAAAAGTTTTCCTCGTTTTCGAAATCATCTATAAAATCATATCAGAACACGTTGAATTTTGGCTATGGATTTTTAGAATAATGTTTAATTTTCGGGGATAAAAAGGAAAACAAGAATATGTCTAAGATTCAGGGTAGGTTGTATATCAAAGCCCAATACCTCAAAAGAAAACAATCTCTGTAGCTGAAAAAACAGTCGGAATGTCGAATTGTACGAGTAAAGAGGGTGTTGTGATACATGGGGTACCTCAAGGGTCTATTAATTATCAGTGTATTGTTCTTGGTTTTTGTAAATGCTTATTTACAGACGATTTCCGGGAAATGTGTGACCTTTTTGACACAGCTGCGTGTTATCACGATCGTTGTATGATCATAATCACCAAGAGTAATTATGATCATATGATACACTTCGTTTCGAGATATGCAATCCGATCTCTTCCCCTCGTGGATAACTAACCTAACACAACAGTACGATCTAGGTTACAATAAACAAAGCATATAATAACTGAACTATACCGTATGTCAGGAAACAGTGTTGTGTACTTCTCAATACCTCCATCGTCACAAACTTTGAATGAAGAAGTAATACACTTGTTAAATGCAAAACAAGTGGTCCTTAATGATTTAACAAATCGTGTGGATGTTTTCAGAATAAAAAACAATCTGTATACCGGTATTTGTGATTATTTGGGTTTTTAATTTCTTTTTAATGTGTGTATAAAATTATATTAATAACAGCTTGTCTCACGCAACATAAATGATTAGTGAAGCTGTAATGATCACGTGAAAATATTAAAATCAGAACTGTTTATTGCTCCTCAAGAATACATAGTTTTTTTTTCTCAAGCATATTTAACCATAGAAGTGGCGAGGATTCGTTAATTTTGCGACAGAATCGAGTTTTTTGTTTGCTGAGGACAACGTACTTCTCAGTCCCATACCCCCTTTTATTAAGAACAAGAAATGCATTATATTATTGTTAATAAGCGTATAATGAATCACTCCAGCAATATGTATTGATACATCCATCAAAGCAGCTTTTTTATACAAAGCACAGATTATTATGAACAAGAATCAGTACCAAAAAGTGTAACACTATTATGTTCCAAGGTCACATCTGCAGGTTAACATTACATAATGTACTTATTCCCAAAGATGTACTACGTATTAGCATTTAAAATTATACAAACCATAAAAATGTACAGATTTTTATCACAATTGAAAGAATGGTTAGTAAGTAAACTATATAAAAAGATTAACTAGAAGGTTGTAAATATAAAATAACTACTTGTGTACATATTTGCGGATTCTGATTCCAAGGCTCGTACAATCATCATACGAATCTGGTATTAAAATACTTTTTGATAATAGCATGTTTTCAGACCATTAGTACGGTTACAAACTACCCGTTCACAACTAGGTAAAATGCCGCGCACCGGTTGGTATTAATGACCATCCTGTACGGGTGAAGCACATTCAATTAATCTAGATTGACTACCTCAGTGATGATTACTTGACATATATCTCCAAGGTTTGCATCTGCCAAAGGCAACCCAATAGATCTCCAGTAGCAGCATATTACTAACCGCAAATGTCTAAATTATGGGGAATTAATATCCTAATTTCCTTGCCCGCTTTGTCTGAAAGAACCTGGAACAGAGCTAATCTCTCCTTCTACCAAGGTGACATGACTGTGTCCGTTATCTTTGCATGGTGGATATAACATGGTCTCAAGAGGATTGGCCCCTAACTCCAACCTCGCCATTCCTAAACATTCTGTCACTCCAGAAGAAAGCGCAAAGGGCCTTTTAGGGCCAAGTGCAATGAGAGGTTTTCAACTTCTTCTAGTGAACAGCGACCTGACATATACCACAGTCAACGAGCAGCACCGAAAAGCCATCGTATAAATGCTTCACAGGAATCGGCTCCGATGGACCTGTAGAGTAGCTCATACGACGGGACGGAATATTTTTTATAGTATGGCTTCTTTACTGGACAATTTGGATGATATCACTTGTGTTACTAACGTGAAGATTCGCGATAGAAATAGTAGCTGGTCACCCGAATCATGGTGTGAGTACTGGGTGAATATGATCCGATTGTAGAGCTCGAAAATACATACTCTTACAATTATGAGGACTGACGTTATTATTCGAGTCTGAGGGAAATATATCCATACCATGACTGCCTTAAATACGGGGCGTGAGATCTGATTCACGGTTTAGGAGACAAGGTTAGGTCTGATAAAAATCTGGGTTGATCAAGCATCAGATGCCCATGTACCATGGAATAATCCTGTTCTTGTGAAAAATATATGTTACAAGCATTCTAACAAGGTACAGCTACAGTTACTTAATGTCCTTTATGCATAGTAAGTACTTTCCGAACAGTACTCTAGTTGCGGAGGCTACTCCCACTGATTTGTTCATTTTCGAAATAAAACAGCTTTAAGACTCGAAACAAGGACCAATCAAAGAGGAATGGCTTGGGCGATAGTAGAAGACTTGGACGATAGTGGAAGACTTAAGACATCGGTAGACTTTCATGTTCATCTGAAGCATGTGAGAGTACATATATCGGGAGTATTTGGAGGCAAGTGGTTGACTAAACGTTGAGCTAGCTTGTAAGTATGGGCAAATGTTGACTGAGACTCTGAGCATAAAGATGCCAACCAAACATCTTCTTCTGCATATATTGGGAAGAATAAATAGGACAGCTAAACATAACCGATGGATAACTCTCGTCTGAACCTACGATCAAAATTATCTTGAAAATATTATCCTGCTGGCAAGGCTTGGGTACATTGTAGAGCGGGTGATAACCTCATCCTAGCAGAACAAACCTATTCGGCCTCGGTTTCCTCCTACACGATTGAATAAACCACAGTAAGAGGTCATCTATATATTACGTACTCTAGAGGTGGTGCGGAAAGCGGTCCCGAGAGTTGGCGATGCCCGGGTCAGTCCAGAGGGTATTTAGAGGGGGAGGCCAACTCAACAGCGCTGTCTATTTCATTACTAGCATTATTCTTTTCTTTACTAAAGTTGATGTATCTATGTATACTTATTTAATTTTATGTATCTATATTATCAACAAATTAAAGGTTATTTGCTTATACTTTACTTAATACTAAACTTAACTACTTATATACTTAACCAATATTGTCGAGAGGAAAACAGGTGGATTGTGTTTATCTGGACTTCAGCAAGGCCTTCGACAGAGTTGGACATTCCCATTTGCTGAAAAAACTTGAGGCTTTTGGTGTAACTGGAACCTTACACGCATGGTTTCGAAGCTACCTTGACGGGCGTACTCTTCAGGTCAAGTATGCAGGAACGCTCTCCAGACAAGTTAATGTTTTGTCTGGTGTTCCCCAGGGATCACATCTTGGACCCTTTTTGTTCTCCATGTTTATCAATGACATTGGTACTACTTTATCGAGCCAATATCTCCTGTTTGCTGATGACGTTAAGATCTTTGCTGAGATATCAAGTATCCAACATCAGCAGGAACTTCAAAGGGATCTACAACGAATTCAAGACTGGTGTCAAGCAAGTGGTATGGACTTAAACACTGATAAATGCAACACTATGTCGTACACCAGAGCTCATGAGATCCTGCAGTTCAATTATACGCTCTATGGTGTCACCCTTCAGAGAGTTACGAGAACCCGTGACCTTGGAGTTCTCCTTACATCAACGCTGGACTTTGGTGAGCACATTCGCAGCATCGTCAGTAAAGCAGTCTCAATCCTAGGGCTTATATGCCGCACCTGTCGTCGTGGTTTCTCTGCTACTGTAGTCGGGACCCTGTATGCTGTTCTGGTCCGTCCGGTCCTCGAATTTTCTTCTGTGGTCTGGTCCCCCTACCAGGTTGGACACATCTCAATGCTTGAATCTGTTCAAAAGCGTGTGTTCAGAACTGTTGGTGTGAGGCTTGGTTACCAGTATCTCGATGTCGATTTGGAGACAATGTCTAGTTTTCTTCACCTTCCACCGCTGTCAGTTCGCAGAACCTTAATGGACATGGTTTTCCTTTTTAAGATCTTGAATGGGATGATCGAATGTCCAGCCATTCTTCAGGCAATAGACCTTCATATACCTCGTAGTCAAGCACGGAGCTCCCAACTGTTCACCAGACGTCACCATCATACCAACTACCTTTACCACGGTACGATACCGAGGCTGATGAGAACGGGCAACAGTATGTGTTCTGACGTGGACTTCTTTGATCCGTCTTTTCGTCACTTCAGGAGAAACGTACTGGCAGCTATAACTTCACCAACTGGAGCCTGAAAATCGACAGTGTGTTCTAAGTGATGAGTGCCTGGGTGGTGCCTTTAAAGGGCCACATCGTGCTTTATGCACGAATATTGGCTGTGATAGCAACTTAATAAGGGTCCACATAGTGCTGCGATGTTATATATTTGCTATCGTTACTGTTATCTATCTGTTATCTATATTTTATTATTTATGTTATTGTTACAATGTATTATATAGTTTATGTCCATTGTTATTGTCCTAGTTACTTATATTGTTATGTACTGTTATTAATTTATTATTGTATATATTATTGTTGCACGCTGCTTCTAAGTTACTAGTCCTCTTCTGAGCTAATTATTGATATTTTGTAAAATGGTGTATTGCCGTAAATGAAATAAATAAATAAATAAATATTGTATTTATGTGTAGCGTTATTTACTTTACACAATTATTTTAAATATAAGTAGCTTACATAGTGTGGACAAAACTATGTCCTCAAAGGTACTGAAATAAATCCACCCAATCCTTTTGTTGATGTGGCGACGTTGAACTCTTCGACAGGTTGTTGAAATAAGTAGCATGTAATTCAATAGCATGGATTGGATACATTTAATACAGATAATAATAGTAACTAGAAGAAAGGTGTGCTAACATAAAAATATGAAAATGAGAACTCAAAGTTATATAGTAATACCAAATATTTTATATAACGTGAGTATAGAAAATTACTAAATAGATTATTGTAATATTGTGCAAAATAAATGTCTCTAATTTTAATTTAAATCAAATATAATCAGTTAGAATTGCATCAACTCTTCTTAATGAGTAAGGTCGCATCTTAAATTATGCCCTACAAATGCAATTTTATTTACAATGATGAGAGAAAGGTTGTATAGCAAAATGTGAGGATATTATTTATTCATATTAAACTTCCGTGTGACAAAGGAAAGTATGAAGATCTCCAGCTGATTTCGTTGCATCTTTCAAAGAACATAACAATGTGTATAACGTTTTATGTAACAATGGAAAATTTTCCACTAAGTCAACTGAAACTGTTCTCCATTACTCAACGCTAGGGTAAAAATAGCCTGAGGTTTCCTGGAAGGATATATCACCCAGCTGGCGTGTCGGGTTTGTTATGAGAACGGCTATCGATAAGCAACGAAAACTACTTCTGTATTGCCATTAATTGTTATCTGCGGCTTTGACAGACAATGGAAAATAACTAGCTCTCTTTAACACAGTTGCCTGCTTATGAATATGCTAACATACTCGTAATCAGTGGTTTAGTACTGTTCTCGTATCAGTTAGCCAGAAAAACTTATGAGGATATTTATTTAAATGTGTGGCCTAGTATTGATCCTATTTATAACTCATCTGTTAAAATGAATTAAATAACAAATGTAAGTACAATATTAGCTAACTTATACTGAAATACTAGCTTTATTTACGTTCCTCAAAACCCGGCTGGATTTTGAGAACTTTGAGTTTTGTTTTTTGTTCTATAAAACAATTTTTTTTAATGATTTACACCCTACGCCCTTAAATTTGTTCTCAAAAAACTTTATATATATATATATATTTATTTATATATAATTTATTTCTTCATATTTTCAAGGGGACAACTCCACGACACTGTACAAGGGTTTTCAAGAAGCGTGAATTTCACCCCTCTCTCGAACCTCCCTATGTCACATTCTGCTTTGAGGTATTCAAGCAGCACATAGCTGAGCTGAGTATATTTTAGGTGTATTAAAAAACTAGTTTTATGAGTTGGGATCTCAGTATTTTTTGTTCTCCGCAAACTTTATTTTCTACGCCTGGAGGATGGAATAAATAAATTAGGATTTTATTTGACAAACGAAATACAAGAAAGTATGTACTAAAATCAAAGCTTTATGTTAAAGCTTTAATACAAATTGTGTCCGAAAACATTCATTTTTCCATATGGCAACAGCATACGATAAGTACGGGAAAATGAGACCATAATAAGGTGTCAGCTTAAGTAGACAAGTTCCTTCCCTTTTACTGCCAGCCATTTTTTTATTGTACCAGCCAAGATTGCTAAGGAGGAAAATCACTGTCGTGCATTCATTTACAAAAAATGCTGTATCTTTTTTATTTTTCATTAGATTTGCATGACTTTTTATTTTATTTACTCGTATTTAAATGCTGTTTTTTTAAATAATAAAAAGACATTTTAGTTTGAAACAAACTCATTATTTTATTTAAAAAATGATATAAATAAAAAATAAATAAAAATTGTGTTTGGCATGTGATAATTTATTTTTAAAATTAAACTAAAATTATGAGCATGATATCATTATAAACTAGAGCAATTGCTTAGAACATATACCAAATTTGAAGGTGCTACCTTGAAACATAGCTGCACTATGAGGATTTTCCCAAAAGTCAACACTCCTCAAATTCTGGACATTTCATGTACACTGCGATGTTTCATACAAAAACACTTTTTCATATACTTCTGTTCATTCATTAGTTTATAAAAAGCAATAACACATATATAGCAATAACAAATAAAAAAGTACACAAAACCTATACCTAATTTCTACATATTTACAATATTTAAACGTGCCTGATTTAAGTTTTTAGCACCTGTGCTGTCCAAAGCAGGTGGCATGCACACCTCTTTTGCATGCCACACAAATGGTCCTTGATTTTTTTCTTGACCCACCACTAGCTGTGCTTATTTTGCTACAAACAGAACAGTTCCTTTCCTTTTTATCTGGCAGAGTTTCCATTCCAAATTGCTGGGGCCCATCTCCACCTCCAACATTTGCTGCTAGACGTAATGGCACATCTACATTTTTTGCTTTTAGCCACTCTGCTGCTAGATCTTCAGCTGCTGGCGTACTTTTCGTTTTTGAATGGACAGTGCGACTGATTTTGTAGAAAGCAAGATAACCGGATTTTTTTGAGATGCTTTTTCTCTGTATCCAAGAAATAGCATGTTGCTATTTCTCAGGTACTTCTTTTCTCCAATTTTAAATTTGTCCTTCAATTGAGTTGGTATACCTTTTCTGTTTCTCCTCACTGTGCCAGTTACAAAGGTGTCTTTACTGTATAAGAATTGGGCCAAGGGAATACTCATAAAAAAATTGTCGACAAAGAGGTGGTAGCCTTTGTTGGGATACTGACCAAGTTCAAGAAGTTTTTTGACAACATTGAATGCTAGGCCTACCTCTTTGTTACCATCATTAGCTTTAGAACCTTTGTAGCAATAAAAACCCAGACAATAGTTACTAACTGAGTCACAAATCATCCACATTTTAACCCCCCATTTGTGGTGGTGCTTGTTCGGGAGATACTGTACTAATTGTGACCGGCATTTAGTTCCTACAAGACTTTCATCTATAGAAATTTCTTTATGAGGTGTATAGTATGTTCTAAAAAGTCTGTTGACGTGTTCTACTAGTGGATTGAATTTGGAGCAGGGGTCATAATCTGGTTGGCCACGTTGAGGTAGGGTGCTATTATCGACTATATGAAAAAATTGTAATAAGGCTTCAAAACGATTACGGCTAAACAATTTGCCGAACCAAGGCACAAAGTGGGAGTCTGAAGTTGTCCAATAGCTAGCTATTGTTGGTATTCTGATTATCCCCATGTTCAGGATGACAGCAATGAACCCTTTAATTTCAGCGAAGGTGGTGTTTTTCCACTGATTAGCTCGAGATCCAGGGGAAAAAGTGTTCTGATGGGCCCTCATGTACTGGTCGGCATATTGATTTGTTCTAAGAACAAATAGGTTCAGCAAGGTTGTAGTGAAAAAAAGATAGAAATAAGCTATTGGCTTAGAGTCAGAGGGTGGACAGTGCTTAGGACTTGGTTGCTCAGTAAAATAAAAATTGTGAATATGTCCGGGGTCATTTGTTTCATTTACTGGGGTCCATACTACATCACTTAGAGCTTGTTCTGCATTTAGATTACTAGGCCTAGGCCTGTGACTATCACGAGAAGATAAACCATCATTTATGTTATCACTGACAGGACAGCCTATTAGGTTATTCCTTCTAGGCCTCCCTCTAGGCCTACCAGTGGAAGTTGAAGGTAAACTTATCTGTGCCACATCCTCCTCACTATCTAATAACTCCTCATTATCTGATGGTAAGATAAAGTCAGGATTATCATCAGTGTCATCACTTTGATTGTCATCACTAGCCCTAACACTAATATCAGATTCGTTCTCGGCATCTGAATCTGACAAATTCTGAAGGAAATCGTCACTCAGTTCGTCTTGCACTTGTACACCACCATCGATTAAACTGTTAATTATTGTTCCCTCACTCACAGGAGAGTTAGATCTAACTCTTTTACTCATTTTATCCTTAATCAACAAAAGTAACACTTCAAAAAACTTTCGATAACATTGTAAACAACAACAACAACGAACGAAGATTTCAGTAACATAACCCGATCAGCTGGTTTTGACAGCTGTCTAGGTAGTTCGTCAATTCTAGTCAAAGGCGACGAAAATAGAAATCCAAAGTTCTTCAAATGGCTTCTTTCATTATCCTTTGCTCCTAAACCACCAAAATACGGAATATTTCGGCATTTGAACATAACAGTAGCCAGTAACAATGAAAAATACCGACGTCCGACATATCGGACGTTGGCGTTTTCGGCAAAAATGCCGACGTCCGATATGTCGGACGTCGGCAGTAAAAGGGTTAAAAAGAAAATCTCAGAGCTTACCATTTTGCAGAAGAAATCGATCTATTCGGCAAACTTCAACTGTTTATCGATTATTAGGTCGAGAATCATTTTGTTTCGCATGCACCAATAAGATCATTTCCAATCAAGCATTTTTACAATCACTTTTAGAGCAGTTTATGCTGAAATTTATTACATTTGCCTTTGACCTAATAACTGCGAAACTGTTAACATAAACCACTAGATAACGTTGCTACTCTCAGTGAAAGTCTTTACTTCAAGTTCGGTATGAATTCAAGGTTTCGCATACAGTGTCATGTCGTCATCATACGGACATATGTCAACTGAAGCGCTAGATTTATTTGGCAAATCATTTATGAAAAGTGGAAATAAGGCTGAGTCTAGGACAGACGCCTGAGGATCTCCCTTGGTAACTTTAGACAAGGAGTAATCAGCGAAGCGCTGAAATCCTGTAGAGCTAATGTGAGATATTTGGACAAAGTACGTTATTTTACCCAGATACGATGTGATATATGAGTGGAACACTCCTCTAATTCCACATGAATATAGTATTTATAACAAGATACCATGATTGACTTTATCGAACGCCTTAGAAAGGTTAACAATATTCCAATATTCCTATCCTTAAATTAAGCGCCTGGACTAAGAGAGAAATAACATGAAACATTTCGTCTACGGTTGTTTTACCTCGTAAAAATCTAAACAGTCTTTGAAATGATGTCATTTTAACACAGAATGAAATCAGCACATAAAGAATAAAAGAAAAATCTGGCTGTAACTATCACACTCCACCTTGCTTCCATTTTTGTGGAATGTTTTTACTACGGCATACTTCAAAGCTTCAGGCAACTTGCCTTCTTGGAATGAACTTTTTATTAATACGTTAATGGCCACTAATTTATTTTAAGAGTCTGGATATAGTTAATCATTATAATTAAAAAATAAAAAGTATTTTTATTAATAAAAGTAATAAAATGACGAATCATAGTGTCGGAACACTTAGTTAGACATGAATGTGTATTAAAAATATCATTAAAATAAAGAATTGAATGTTTCAACCAAAATATAAGGGACTTAACTGCTGTAAGGAATTTGTATTAAAGAACGAAACTCAAAATTGCAGCCAGTACAGGCAACATGTCATATTTGTGTTTATTACTTTTTTCAACCTTCCTTGGTGAAATCTTAAAGAGTCTAAAAGAGAATTCTCGAAAGAAAATCTCAAAAGGTCCAGGCACAAGATCCAAAGAATCTTCAAACAATCACCTCTTCCAAATTGTTTATACAGCAAGCTATTGATAAAAGTAATAATCTTGAATCAAATATAGCAGAAATTACATTCTACATTTACAATTAAAAACAGGAATAAATTTCGCTAAACCTAGTAAAATTCAAATGTGTATAAAAATAATTTGACAGCACTTGATTTTACAGACCTTATTGCAGAGACTATTTTAAGTAAGTTTATTGAGTTAAGTAAGTATAAGTATAACCCAGCAGGGATCACTTCCGCCTGGTTTATGGCCTTCCACTTGAACACCTACCACTGGGCATAGCTAAAAACCCATGTGTTACCTTATGGATGCCTAGGAGTGGCGCATCACTTACAGCAAATGTCAAGATTATGGGGTGTTAGGGTAATGCGAAAGGTCTAGTCTACTGCGGGAGATGACTGTTGAAGTTTATGGAGTTCGTTCACTAAATGTTAGAGGTTCTTGCTAGCCTCAACAAGAGTGTACCACCCCCAGGCTGATTTGACTGGAGAGGCTGGTTTAGAGCTGGCCTCCCCTTCTTCCGGGGGACATGACTTTAAGATTAGTGCCCTAAATCTTCTTCATGGATCTCGATAAGAGGCGGCCCCTACCCCCTAACCTTACCCACCCTGAATATCCTGTCACCCCGGAATTAGTGCTAAGGTGCAATTATAGGACTATAGGACTAAGTGCAATTTTTAAGCGTCTTGTCCTAAGAGAACAAACAAAAGATTGGGTAAGCCAGAAAATAATGAAAAGCTTTGTTTTAAACATTTTTGAGGAACATAATTAGATTAGGGTTGAATTTATTTCGATAACTGTAGGTGGTTGTTTTGTAGTCGAAAAGGAACTTAATTTTATCAAAACGTCTTTATTACTATTTTGCAACGGTATTTTTAGTTTTAAACTAATGATATGATCTTTGGATACAAATCCCAGGCACGTAATTGAGTAAACTTGTGTAAGTAAAACTTAGTGAAGTTTTGTTAAAACTAATATTATTACAAACTATGAACTGTAAATTTTGCACCAGTATCAGACCCCGGCACGAGATGTGTGACGTATGCAGAGAACCACACACGAGCTCATGGTACACGCGCGTATCACCTACACACGGCAAGTTTGGCTTGCACGTGACCCACCTTTCCTCCTGCTTGGAAAGTGCAATGCTGTCATAGCCTCTCACTGCAAATAAATAGAAGTTTATCTTTGACTCCATAGAAACAGCTTTGTACATACACAGAGGAGACTTTGTAAAGACCTTTGCCTTGTCTTAGCTTCAATATCGAAGCATTTCATTTCATGTAAGCGCTTGTAATAGAATCACTCAGTTGATATTTTCTCTCTAAACTACTATATAATATAATACTAAACGGTTGGATGTGTTAGATATTTCCATTACTATTAACATTTGATTTCGAATATTAGGTCCTGCCTAATTGATGCTGGTATCTAATATAATAGTTCTAACTGAGCATAAAATTACCAATAAAATTTAAAAAAATCCTGTTTTTTATTCTAAAGAGTTTGAAGGGGTAAAAGGTTTTAAATATATATGACTTAAAATAAAACATTGGAAAAGTCCTTTAAACTCGTTTCTAACAGTATTACACTAAGTATAACAAACTGGGCATTAAACTGACGGAAACTTTTAAAATTAAATTGTAACAAACAAAATTAACCTACCTGGAGCTAAAATAGTAAAAATGCAGTAAACATTAAAAACATTAAATATTTTGAAAACATGCTTATATGACATGTGAAATAGTATTGAAAAATAACACAAGGAGCCGTTTGAAAAAAGTGGCCACAAGTCCACTTTAGTTATTTATTAACTTATCTAATATGAAGGCTGTTTAACTAGACAAACACAATGTATGTCAGAAGTGTTGAATAGGGACAAAGCTGATGCCTGCAAAGTTAAAAAAAACACTTTCCTCCAAACAATCCTTTCCAACCAAGATTCAACAAAACCAACCTCAACACCAACAACATCCAATTTCAAGAAAGAACTAATCTCAAAAACCAAAGGTTCCAATTTTTGCATTTCCTCCATGAATTCATTTTGCTAACTAATATTATACGTAACTCAAGTTAAAAACCTTGACAGTTGCCGTTTAAAGATGTCTTCAACTGTTATAAGTTTCTGCCACTTCTCTGGTTATAACATTATGCTCTAATGGCACTTGAAAGATTGATATGTCACAATGTTTCTAACGATAACGTCATAACCACAACTATCACTCGTTATCAATCTACCCAAGTGTCAGAAACACTACACTAGAGTGAGATGAGCATGATCGTAGTGAGGTCAGTCAATACTCACCCATCACTGTCACTCACAGAACCTTGGGAGGGATGTTATTGTTTGGAATACAAGCGATAAGCAGTGCTGCACCGCTGTCAGATGATTCGTCGCACACTTTGCTGTGCTTAGTGAGTCGCATCATTCCCTTGCCAGACATGCAGACATTCTTTTCTTCATTATTTGAGTTTCCAAGGGTATTATGGTACAGCATGATGGTTCATAAATAGTTTCGAATTACGAATGTTCGAAATTAGAAAAATACAATGAATAGATTGAATAATATGGTGGAATAACTTTATTAATATTCCTACATGCATTCATTAATGTTGTTTGTTTGTTTTTGTTGAAATTGCCGTAATATTAATTTATTAATTGAACTGTGTCAGAATAATAAAATATTTGTAAGCGAAATAAAAATTTGACTATTTATAATGGCACATACAATAAACAATTTCAGAGATAGCACAAATATAAAAAATGTCAGCTCGTTCCGAGGTGTAGTGTTGCTTCGAAATTTAAAAACCTAACACCCTTTATATTTATTAAATATTGAAATAATATCTAATAAATAAGTAAACACCAGTTTAATAATTCACGCATAGTTAGTTTTTTATTATTACTCAGTTATAAATTGTGTGTACATCACTGTCCTGGCTAATGTAACGGTCTATATATTCTTCAACTACTTCCTAAATTGTATAAATTAAGTTTTCTCACAGATAGCCAATTCATAAATGCTGAAATACATAGTTATTCTATAATTGCATCGTCAGGTTAAATATCCTATACTCAATGTCTATGGGATTTCATCATACATTATTTAATACGTGAATTGCTTCTTGACAGGTGTAACAACTGTATTTCCTCACTGACGAAAACAATTACCTATCAAAGTTACCGACAGCCTTCAGAAGAGCAGTCAGCTGCCACTGTACCGCTGTATGTTTACATCTTGATATTACACTAGGGTCCTTTGAAGTACTGTTTGCCCGTCCGTCTGTCTGTCTGTATGTTGATTACATACGAACACACACAGACGCACACAACTCGGCAGCCATCTTGGTCGTGTCGTCACTGGGGGTTACACAACTAGGGACAGTCTATGTGTCTCTGCTAGCTTACCTTTCCAACGTGAATCGGCATGTCAACTGCATCATGTGTTTATCACCTAAGTTCAGCCCAAGTGCCTTACACGTAAACAATAATTAATGTAAAAATGTTACTAAATAGAAAATACTGGTTTTTAATTTATACAAAAGTTATAATTTCTGACTAGTAAAAGTGTAACTTTTAATTTAAACACAGCAGAATCATTAATATATATATATATATATATATATATATATATATATATATATAAATGTGCCTAATTTAAGGGGAGTCGGATGGACCTATGCTTGCCAAGTTAAAATTGCTATGTTTGAGGTACATTTTCTCATAAACTATAAGGGCTATCTTAATTATATATATATATATATATATATACATATATATATATATATATATACATTTATTTAGTGAGCCTTTGTGTATAAGTTAAGCAAAGGAAATTTTAATTGGTCAATTATTATTATTTTTTTATTTGTTTTGTAAATGGAACTATTTTTTTAAATATTTTAGGCTTAAAATTTGAATTATAAAAAACTATTCTTAGTTTTGAATTTCTGTCTGCTTAAAATATGCAGCTTTACATAATGAATAATACAAAATAAAAATCATGATGATATCTCTTTTGGGTCTCTAGAAAATGTACCTTTTGTGTGAAAAAGTGCGATTTTCAGTAAAGTGCGTTTAAAGGCTAAACTTGAACAAATTTTTTTTAAATTTGTGCAATCCTACCTCAGTGCATCCCAGCTCCATAAGATGGGTTGTCTGGGTCCTCATGCTCTTCATATAAGTCTTCAAGCCTTCTCTTGGCTTGTGTTTTTTGTTGACAGCTTTTTTTTCAAATTCGTCAATTGCTTTTTCCGCTTTTTTAATTCGGAGCTCGTCAACTTTTTTGAACCTGTCCACACATTTTGATCCTGGTTGTATACCGAGTTTGTCAAAAATCCTACACTTAACTATGCTGCCTTCATTGTAAGTTGCAGTGGCTTCATAGACTCCAATTTCAAGAGTGGTTTTCTGAACAAAATTTGTTTTAGGGATCCTTGACCAAATCAAATTGTTCAGTGATTCACATACATTTTGAGTCTTACCATGTAAGCACCGCCTAAGAAGCTCAGGTTTAGCCAGATCTTTAAAGATAGGTTTGATCTCATTCATTACTATAGTGGGCAAGTGTGTATGCTCGTTATGATCATAACCTTCATGTGATTCTGTTGCTTTTTTATATTTATACCAACTCTCCGGACCCGACGGACAAAGACCGTGAGCTGGTTCTTCATTGGATGATGACAGGTGAAAGAACTCAGCCCAGACAGGCTGTTTCATGGCAACTAAGTTACCGGTACCTGGATTACGACGAATTGCCAAACCATAGTAATTTTGAATTTCATTTATTGCAGCGAATGTGAGTCGCCCACGGCCTCCGATAGTTTTACCATCCGTAAATGTGGTTTTGGCCATCTTAGTTTTTAATTTTCTGAGCCGACTACCCATCCGTTTCTGCACATGGCCGACACACTCAAGTTTTTCTACTGAGAATGTGTCTCCATGTGGCTTTGCTGCTTGTACAGTACGGAATGCGGCACTATCTCCGTCTCCAAGAAAATATTTGTATCTTATGTTATGTGTAGCTTGCGACTGTGTAAATATGTCCATAATTCCTTCAACCTCTATAGCCCCACTAACTCCCGAATAGTTTGCAATACATGTGACTTCATGAACATTGTCCAGTCTCTGTTTGCATTTACAAAACTTTGAATACACTCTGGCATCTATTACCTTGCCATTGATGTCACTTATTGATGTTACAACTCCATTCAGTGAACTATGTCCTCGACGTTGCCATGATCCATCAAATATGGCTGTTATGTCCCTACACGCGTCATTTGCCTTTTACTGTTTCCTCTACGGCCTGTGTCATTGAATCCAAGCGAACTTGTTTTGTTGCCTGTAAAAGCTTATCACTATAATATTTGAATGCAGGGGATTTGGCATATTCATTATGGCACAAAAGTTTCTTGCCGGTTCCTCTCCCTTGCCAATGCAACGGAAGGCTTAGGCTAACCGCACATTAATATCATAACCTACATGTTTATTTTTTTTTCACAACTATCTTCCTTCAGATACAACAATGCCACAGGAAGTGCATTTTATGTTGATATTACACTTTAGGCATAGCCTGGTAGTTGGGAACACAGACAGCGATCCTTTGCAATGCACGCAAATTGCAATTTTTCCTAACAGTTTTGTAAAATTCTCTAGCCTAATCAGATCATAACTGTCACCATTATAGTCAGTTTCAGTGTAGTTTGTATAATCATTTATGTTACAGCCTACCTTCTTTTTTGAAGTGCTATCCCTATTAGTATTAGTGCTAGGCGAGGTAAGGGTACATTGGCTGAAGCTGGGTTCGGTGTTTAGACTAGGTTCAATTTGATCTTGCCTTACATTAGCGCCATGATGATTGATTCTTCGACCTGTGAAACAAGCCTTACGTTTTTTGAACACTTTTAATGTAGGCCTAGGCATCTCACATATTCATAAAATCACTTGTTAACTGAATAAAACTGTTACAAAACTGTCACTGAACAAAAACGACACACACTTCACTCGTTTACTTAAGAATGTAAAGAAACAGAAATCAAAGCAGAAACAATCATCTGGCAGACACCATAAACAGAAAACACCTGTCAGTGTTGCCAATGTAAAACCGGCTAGCAACTTCAGGATTATAACATAATAGGCATATACTGTATAAAATAAAACAATGTTATGCCTGAGGTCCGCCACTAGAACTGAAAATCAACCTGTGCATACAGTTACAATTTTATTTATAACTTCGCTAAATATCAATATATTCAAATAAAACTTTTATCTATCTATTTCTAACAAACTACAGAATAATAAAAAACCTTTTTTTATCGATTTTTTTAATATTTTAACCATCCGATTCCCCTTAAGGAGTAATTTGAAATAACTTCCCAAAACTAAAAAAATGTGCTCCTTACCTCAAAATAATGTAATACTCAATATTTTGCCCTAAAATGCTTATGTGTCTTCCAAGTAAAGTAACCTATTGCTTGGTAACAGTTTAAAAGAGGAAGCTAATACAAGTTTATCGCTGGAATCTAAAACATAACAAATCCAAATAATACATTTTGTTCTTACATAACTTATATTGTAAGTATTAAGCGTGTGTTCTTAACCCGTACCAAACCTCGCAAAGCATTGTGTAAGACCATCACACTGTAATCGTGATTTATGAGGTTTTGTACTGTGGAAGAATAATTCACCTTGTTTTATAAGATTAGGAACCTGGTAACTTGCTTATCTTATCTTATCTACTAGCTCAACTCATCAGTGCGTAAAACAGCAGTTCTATAACATAATATTGCTACGTTTAATGAGATCTTATCTACTAGCTCAACTCATCAGTGCGTAAAACAGCAGTTCTATAACATAATATGGCTACGTTTAATGAGATCTTATCTACTAGCTCAACTCATCAGTGCGTAAAACAGCAGTTCTATAACATAATATTGCTACGTTTAATGAGATCTTATCTACTAGCTCAACTCATCGGTGCGTAAAACAGCAGTTCTCTAACATAATATGGCTACGTTTAATGAGATCTTATCTACTAGCTCAACTCATCAGTGCGTAAAACAGCAGTTCTATAACATAATATTGCTACGTTTAATGAGATCTTATCTACTAGCTCAACTCATCAGTGCGTAAAACAGCAGTTCTATAACATAATATTGCTACGTTTAATGAGATCTAGCTCAACTCATCAGTGCGTAAAACAGCAGTTCTATAACATAATATGGCTACGTTTAATGAGATCTTATCTACTAGCTCAACTCATCGGTGCGTAAAACAGCAGTTCTCTAACATAATATGGCTACGTTTAATGAGATCTTATCTACTAGCTCAACTCATCAGTGCGTAAAACAGCAGTTCTATAACATAATATTGCTACGTTTAATGAGATCTTATCTACTAGCTCAACTCATCAGTGCGTAAAACAGCAGTTCTATAACATAATATTGCTACGTTTAATGAGATCTAGCTCAACTCATCGGTGCGTAAAACAGCAGTTCTATAACATAATATTGCTACGTTTAATGAGATCTAGCTCAACTCATCAGTGCGTAAAACAGCAGTTCTATAACCTAATCTGGCTACGTTTAATGAGATCTTATCTACTAGCTCAACTCATCAGTGCGTAAAACAGCAGTTCTATAACATAATATGGCTACGTTTAATGAGAACTTATCTACTAGCTCAACTCATCAGTGCGTAAAACAGCAGTTCTATAACATAATATTGCTACGTTTAATGAGATCTAGCTCAACTCATCAGTGCGTAAAACAGCAGTTCTATAACCTAATCTGGCTACGTTTAATGAGATCTTATCTACTAGCTCAACTCATCAGTGCGTAAAACAGCAGTTCTATAACATAATATGGCTACGTTTAATGAGAACTTATCTACTAGCTCAACTCATCAGTGCGTAAAACAGCAGTTCTATAACATAATATTGCTACGTTTTATGAGAGAAAGTATTATTTATTTCTTTGCTGTATGATTTTCGTTATTTCTTTTTTTATAGGAAAGGCCGATTTATTTTTACGCCTTACACTGTCCGTCTTAATGGGCCAATGACCTGTGCAAGGATAGTTTGAAACAGAATAGAGGGCAGGGTTGATACAGTACCAACATCAATAGTACTAATAAAATGTGTTACGGTCACAGACAGCATTTGAACTTCTGTTGTTAACCACGGGTTCATCACCACATAATGATTAACGCTTAATGTTGTATACTAAGCTTAGCCTTACTTTAGCGTATTTTGCTACACATAACGTACCTATGGTTGGAATGGTTAATTCAGTGTGACTGTCAAGCTTAGCTCCAAGGTCGCCTTTCCTATATTGTGTACCACGCAATTGTATACTTGATAATACCTCTTCAACTATATTACACTACATTACATAGTCTAGATGTATCTGATATTGGAACGATGAAAGGAGCTATTTCGAGCTTCTTCGTCGCCGACTTTTATTGGATCTTTTCAGACGAACATGACTCCAGATTCCAGGAGTCAAGTCTATGACAGCGTCAGATTTCAGCCGCTTCACAAAGAGAACTCGAGATAAACTCAACATTCACGTATTTTTATATCTGAAGAATAGAATAGATTACATCACTCGAAACGTAGTGTAAGCTATATTTTTAACATTATAACATATGTCTGAAAACCTGTTTTTAGAATAAAGTACCGACTATAGTAAACTTTAAAAACAAGGGCTAACATTTAGTAAACTGTTATTACGATAACTATGTATATTAGTATTGTGAAGATACGTTGAAGTTTGCATTTTTCCTAAAAAATGTGCCCGGGTCCCTCCGACTCGACGGTCACACTCCGAGTGACTAAAGCAAACTAAAATTATGTCATTAAAAATTATTCAACATCAATAATTTAAATATAACGTTAATCAAACTCAAATCGGTATAATAGTCTATTGGGAAGAACTCTACAAATTTAGAATTAACAGTAGTACTATTTTTGTAGCACATGGCGATAGCAAATATCCTATATACCTTAAAATAATTCTTTGTCCTTTCAAACAATCCATCGTCAATAATAAACTCTAAAAAATTAGTAATAACTACGTTTCGCATCATAAATGTGTGAAGAATAAATTAAACTTTTTAACACAACTACAGTGGTGATAAAGTAATATTGCATGTAATTACGTTATATTAGTAATTCTTTTCAATTACAATTTGCTTAAAGCTAATTAAAACATATAGTTTTATTAACGAGGTTAAAATCGTTAACACCACACCCGGGGTGTATTTAAGTGACAACTGGTATCATACATCAGCAAGTAATACAGTAAGTATTGCCTTCAACCGGAATGGGATCCACAGATTAACTCTCTCTAATTCATATCATATAATGGGAATCAATTTTACTATTAACTGTGACAGGTAGTAAGTATAATCGGTGAAAGAATGGCTAGAATTATTATCAGTTTAGTTGATATTCCTACTTTGGTAATATTTTCTATTTTACCATTTTTATGGTCCAATTTAAATAAATACCCTCCGTTACAATTTATAATAGTCAACTAATCGGCAAACTCCTTCTTTTCAATCCTGTAGATTTAATGAGACGAATTTAGTTACATAAACCTAAGCTGCATAAAACTTGACTTTAAATATTGATTTTGGACAATGAGAGATGAAATGTAATACATAAGGTAACACTAATGTTTAGGCAATTAACCACACTTAACATGTGGACAGCACAAACTATAAGCTGTTAGGTTAGCCCTATGAGCTACAACATGTCAAACGTTTTAAGATGTTTCATAGTTTTCATTTATGATCTTCATTGAAAGGTCTGTCTCAATTTTAGAGTCATTCAGAATAGATTTCTCAGCCACGTTTATACCAGTACTTTAAATCTGTGGAATGTAGTTTTTGCGAGCTGCTCTCAGATTAATTATTTGTGATAAGCTAATACTGTCTCGTTTTTCATAATACAATACTGGTGATGCGGGTGGACAATAGATTTCGATGGGATGACAGATTAGGGTGGATTAGGCAAGAGTGTGTTCAATCTGAGGAGGATAAATTCCTACAAGAGCGTAGAATTGTGTAAAACTGGTCTATTATGGGCTATTAGAACAAAATACTTGTTATTTAATAATATTCTAAGGTGCTTCTGCAGGAAATGTAAATGGAATAGTTTGCAGAAGAACGCTTTTAAAGCCATAGGTATACCACTTATGGCTTTTTCTGAATAACATTTTGTTCTCTAGGGTTTCTTGCATTGTTTATTTATTTATCAAACCATGCTTTACATTAAAAATCAAGAAACTGATTCACTATCAGTTATTAAGAATTGCAGTGCATTTAGAAGTAAGCTTAAACTTTTCGTGGTGAACCAATACTTTTATTATTTGGAGGGTTCTTATAAGGTTAATAAGTAGTATATTATTACCCATATGAACCTAAAAAAGTCATTTTTGCGACACTATCGGTGCATACTGTGTCCTCGATAGGCAAACTTTGACTAGTGCAATGCCAGTTAAGTACGGATGGAATTATCAACCAACAATAGTGAGTAACAAGTAGTGAGTAACAAATAAGTGAGTAACAAGTAGTGAGTAACAAGTAGTGAGTAACAAGTAGTGAGTAACAAGTAAGTGAGTAACAAGTAGTGAGTAACAAGTAAGTGAGTAACAAGTAAGTGAGTAACAAGTAGGTGAGTAACAAGCACCAAATAGATTATAAACCTGGAGCGGAATAAGCATCAGAACCTTTATTATTATTTAGATGGTAGAGAAACATGGATCTTAAACCTTTCAATTCTTGTGAAAAGATATTTTATTTTAAGTGATCACACCATCAAATGAGAAACAATCAATCATTCGATAATAATATAAAAAGTTTTTAAGCTGTGTCAAAAGTGCACTTGACCTCACAAAAAATAATATCTGTATTGACACAGTCAATATTTCGAGCTACATTACAAGAATATAAATAAAATAATCCTTTGTTTTTGAATAGGTGTGTGGACATTTCAGATACTACAGAAAGTATGAACTAATTCAAATATAGAGACTGCGCCATAAACATTCTATGTGTATTCGGTTATCAAAAGTTTGAGAGAGCTGGAACATGTGGAGGCGGAGCAGCAATTATAGTACGATATATTTTCAGGTGGTGCAATAGATTTTTTTGTTCAAATATTTTTTTAAGTAATCTTTGAGATAACTTCCCTGAATACATATAAATAGAAAAAGGCGGCTGAATGTAAAAATCTAAATTAACAATTATTTAGTGAATTAATTAGTATGTACATAAGTTATAGCTTTAGGTGGTAAGATTTTTTTAAATCATATATAAGAAATCACCCACTTTTTGTTTTACTAAAAATTAATTACATGTTAAAAGTCAAATATAACTGAAGGAACTGAAATAAAATATTACTTGAAGAAATACATTTTTAAGTAAATAAAAACAAGTGGTTTCCTCCAAACATGTTTTATTTAAAAATACTATAACATATTAAAATTCCTTTATTTTTTGCTAGTTTTAAGGTGCCCCTAAATTTTGATTCAAACGACAACTTCTGGAATAAAACATTTATTTTATATTTTTTCCTGTATTTTCTCCTTTTAAAAAAGGTATCTTACAGGGCTTTGGTCAAAGGCCTTTATAAAAATTAAAATTAATAACTCAACCGTAATCGTATTACAACACAACTGTACCGTTTATTATATTTAAAAAAATCTACTATGAATATCTTGCAGCTTCAATTCCCATTGAAAATGCAGAATTTTGTACACAGACATTTACATTAATTCATAATTTAGTTACTTATGTTTTTTGTTTTGTTTTGTTTTTTTTTAAGACACATTAAATAATCATTCTACAAGATGTCAAAATTGAGTTTATTGGGACAAAACACAAGGAAATTACATTTGTGAACATAATTTGGCTAATAGCTGTCTTTATCAAATTAACCAGATCTACCTTCACAAAGACCTACTGCCAGGTCCCGCACCAACCGCTATTCTTCACAATCCTGCTTACTCCTTCTGCAATTACTCTCCGTGACTTATTTTACGAAACAGCAATGTTTCTTGTAAAATTCTGGATAATAATTTAATCGTAACCCTGCCTTTTTAATGATAATAATAATATCATTTTATCTTTTATAAGCAAAGTAATATATTTTCTTGTGTATATAAACTTCTTTTAAATAAGAAATACTATTCGAAGCTCAGCGTATATCAGGTTCTTCTGTTGCATTTAAGACGTATTGTCAAATAAAGACTAAGTCAAGCATAGTAATGACTGACATCCATATCTTCGAGGAACGAGCCTAATACAATGAAGCAAATTATTAGAAATTAGACCAGACCTACAGATTATCTGCAGAAAATAAGGCTAGAAAATTGGTATTGCATCACCAGTGTTTTTGCCGCCAACAAAAATACAGGGTCTCCAAAAAAAGTTCTGGGATTTTGACCAGCCGTTACTTAAAAACCACTCGAGATAACTACACATTCCAAGGTCAGGTTTCCCCCCATGATACACGAAAAGCAACTTTCTGTTATTTTAACTTCAATTTCACGTTCAAATCTTTTAGTTATCTTGAATAGTCTCAAAGTAACGTCTGTTCAAAATCCCAGCTTTCTTTTTCGTAGAATATGTACACCTATATGTATCTGAAATCATTGAAGGCCTAATAAGAACTCAAACATACTGAATATGTGTTTAGTAGCATTTAATATTCATGCAAAACTGGTTTCAGAACTTTTATTTCTCGTGAAACGACTATCGAACAATTTGATTCCTTTGCAAAAAAGTCGAATAATCTTCAAATTTGTTCTCATGCACCAAGTCAACTAAGTTATGACTAATCATAAAGATTGTCTAGCAAGGAAAGGAAACAAGTACAGTATACATAGCAAGTATATGATCATCATAAGCTACATCCTTATTGCTGATTAAAATGTATGGATCCAAATGCATTTCGAATTTCTATTCACACGCATTCTGAACTTGTCTGCTCAAGCCTTGATTTTTATCATGAACCTTTCAACCGAAAATATTTAAGGAAAAATCTTATTTTAACTGTAATTAGGACAGGATTTAAATATACTTGGCACTGATGATATTCCTATAATTGTAATGGTCATCAGACTTATTGACACGTATACCTCGAGTTTTTGAGGCCAAATTGAAGTAACGTACATTTCACCATTGTTTACATAAAATTCAAGCTAGTGCTTGGGCATAATTGTTAACAAGTTCATACAATTATATCAGTTCAAGATTTCGCCATCCGTATTTTTCTCTTATCCTGAGCTACTCCTTGTTAATCTTTAACTACATGCTATGTCATTTGCTCTATGTGATACTTATAAAGCTTACTGGATCTGAATATGAATCTGAGTTCAAAACTATTCGAAGGGAGTTCTAATTGAAGCTGATTTTCCGATAATGTAGAGAATAATTTAGAGTTCATGATACTACTGATATTCATGGGCATGGTTTTATCCACATTTATACTATCATTGGAAGTATATAACCATCAATTCCATCATATCATATACTTATTGATTGATAAAAACATATACTTTAAAGAAATTCGTTTCAAGCATTACATTGGGGTACATCATGAAGGTTTTAATAAATATTAGCAATAATCGTCTTTCTCCACGGTGGCATGACTGATATATAGCGCTCGCTATCCTTCCTCGTGGTGAATATAACTTGGAATCTCGACAGGAGGCGGCCCCTACACCCACCTTATCATTAGTGAATATAATGTCACTCCGTATCCAGCGCAAATGCTCTTTTGTTCCTTAACTTCTTGCCCTAACAGAACAAAACATTCTACACTCATAAAAAAATTCAAGGGATCGCAACAACGTATTCTAGTGTAGGGTAAGAATCTTGATTTTTATGAGTGACTGATCCTCTTTTATGCCTTATTCTGCCCGTCCTCATGGGCCACTGGCCTGTGCGAGGATCTTATCAAACAGAGTAAGGGATGGAGTCGGTACAGAACCAACATCGATACTGATCGGTACCGATAAAAAGTGCTACGGTCACAGGTAGCATTTGAACCTGTGCTATCTATAACTCAGATCCAAAGTCCGCCGTCTTATATCGCTCGATCATCTGCTCAATAGTGAAGGATTGCACTGATTTTCTTTTTTCCGCAAACCCAGAGTAAAGCATTTGCATACCAGATAAGTCCACTTTTGTACACATCTGTAATATACACACTCTTTTATTGGCCATAATGTATTACGGAGATTAGTGAAATTGAAATTTTTTGGGTTGTTTACGTCTCTTTCTTAAGAAAATATTGGACTACAGGTCTGTTACTCACTTTTTGTAGGTTTTTTGACGTCCGTACTAAGTCGGTGAATCTTCCGACTAGATTTCAATGCTCAATGTTAAGTGATTGTTGTTTAGTTTCATCGGTGTAAACTAATTCATCGTCGATGATTTCATTTTTATGCAAGATCTTTCTCATTTGAGCGGGCCATCGACATTTAACGAAAATAATCAGTATAGCTAAAAACAATTCAATGGCAAGTGAATAATGTTTCTAGTCATTATTTGTGATTAAACAGATCAAGAGCGGTAGTTTTATTCACTTGGAAACTGCGGTCAATGAAGAATAGGTTGCCGTCCTTTGAGGAAACAGAGGATTCACGGAAAAAGAATAGAAGTCGGAGCATTGGAGAATTCTATAGAAGATGATATTATGCCTCAACAAACGTATCTACTTTATGTTTCAGAAACCTATTGTATATATATATATATATATATATATATATATATATATATATACAGAGTGAGTTTTATGTCCTGGCACACCTAGATATAATTTAAACGGCCCGAGATATCTATGTGAAACCTTGACCCTACCTATTATAACATATTTTTTTAATTTTTCAAGTTGTTGAAAATTTTGCCCCCTTTTCTAAAGGGGGGTAAAGGGGGGCAACTAAACATTTTCAAATACAAACCCCTCATTTTAAAGGGAATAAAAAAGAAATCCAATAATGCAAACTAGAGGTCTCTACGTTTATTTTAACAGATTTTATGACAAATTTACAATTGAGTAAAGGGGGGCAACTAAACATTATCAAATACAAACCCCTATCATGTCCCAAGTTTTTACACACGTCTAGCACACTGTTAAACAGCCGAAGGTGAACAGTTTGAACACCTGCTACATTAAAACAGGTAACTGTTTTTAGAATTTGCGTTAGTGTTGACTCATGTTACGATATACAGGACAAGACAGTTACTGATTTTATTATTTATATATATATATATATATATATATATATATATATATATATATATGTATATATATATATATATATATATATATATATATGTATATATATTATCTTAGTATTTATTAGGTATGACTAATAGTTTAGCCATTTCCAAGAAGACTGTACAAATATCTAACCCTGGAAAACATTTGAAAAGATACGTTAGTGTTGAACAGGAATAATTGCAATTCGTGTATTTTTATCTCTGTTGTCAAAATGTATAATTATTGGAGGTTAAGTGGTAGAGAGGACTTTTAAGTCCTAACTTCGCCTCTGTAAATAAAGACATTGTTCATTTCATTTATTTAAATTAAACAAGTAGGCTACACCAGGAATGATTAAATTTAAAACATAGTTGAATGTAGAGTGATTTCGAAAAGATAAACCAACATTAATTTATAAACTCAATTAAATAAGTAAAAGACTTCCTCTCTAAAATATGAGCAACTAATATAATTTCAGCCATTTAAGTCATTGATTATTACAAGTATCATTTTTCCATTAATCTTTTAAATGTTAAATTGGAACATGATCTTAGTTTTTACTTGTTTTTAAAAAAGCACTACAATACATAGACGTACAGAAAACGCAACAGATATAAATATTTGTACGAGCTACCGGTAGAGTGTGTGGTCTGCATTTATTTACATGCGGTGAGGGAGTATCACCCCTCATACTGCTCACTCATAATTCGGTTGGAAAAAGACGGTTGAAATATGAGAGACTTGTTTTGCCTCGCCGAAAGTGTACTTATAAGTGGACTCTTGTAGGTTCAATATTATTATTGGCTTAGCGTTAGCGAAGCATATGACTCGAGAGGTTGGAAAATTGTCATTTCGGTCTGTATGTCTGTCCTTACGATGTCTTGTAAACGAACTGACCTGTAGACTTGAAACTGTACATGAAGCTTTATTTGTATTATGAGGAACACTGAGTTCGACGATAGTGCATATCACTCCATGAGATTTGCGAGAAAATAAAACAATAAATAAGTTTGTAAACAAACAAAGTACACTCATAAGAGATGTTAACATGCGACGTATTAACACAATATAACAACTCCATTTTAAGGTAACTTCGTGTGAACACTTCTATTTAAACACTGATAAGAAATCCAATTTAAGGAACAAAAATTTGAATGAGTATGTAGCAAAATATCTCGAGAAAGATACATTTTTAGACTTGAAGTGTTTTATTAAACTTCATTTCTACATAGACAAGAATGAATTCTCTCATGGTGCATGTCCAACCATAGAATTTGGCTGAGTGTTGTTGAAGCCTATCATTCAGTAGGCTGATACAATTTTTATTGCTAGGTGTGTACAGAGTTCTTCTACGTATGATTGCATATCGGTCTATCTGTAAATAACAAAATAAGCTGTAAGACTTGAAATTTTGCACTGAACCTCAGCGGCCCCTGTTACGCGACACGTGGTGTGGCGTACTACTACTTTGCATATTTAATAGTAAGTCTCCTAGTATATGTGGTCCGTGGTGGCTCACGAGTTCAGGAATCTGCTTGAGTTCAAGTCACGTGAGGACAAGATCATCCAAGTTACACGTGCTCCTCACCCCTTCAGCCTCTATTGGCTAAATAGGCATACAGTAGTTTCAAAAGTAAAATAGTGACTGGCCTATACCAAAGTGTTTTCATGTTAGGAAAATAGCTAGTTTTGGTACTGTTATTTACCGACTGATAACAGATTTTTAAATTGTCTACAACTGAACATATGAGTAAGAGATCCTAATATAATCAGGTATATGACCATTCTTCCCGTATTTGGGGACGACGAATTGAGCAAAATAAATATTTTAACTGTTATTTTGTTATCAATATACGCACTACTATTCACTTGTACAGTATAACATTCAGTACCATACACATTGGTAAGCGAAGTTCGATTGATTAATTCACTCATTTTGATTTTTTTTTAATGAAAAGGAGGAAGGCTGAATCTGCACCGTACGTTTTCTATTTTAAAAACATACGATTGTTTCCACAAATATTAACTGCAAATTGTGATTGGAAACACATAAATTTGTCAATATGTAAGGTAACGTAAAAATATTTCCTATCAAATAAACTATAACTCCATACTTTGGTTTTCGATATTTGATAACAATGTTATTTATCCTCTGGGATTTTGCGGACTGGGCTTCATAATTATACCTAACCTAAATTAGTAATATCATCCTGTGGATTTTAGTAGCCTAATAATGTAAACCAGAGTGACAACTGTTGTGCTTGCTAGTAATTGTGGATGAGACTATGTAAGACATTATAATTTGAACGAGATTAAACAATACAAACAGTTTAAACTATTCACTATAAACTATTATCATGCACCATCGTATCAGTGATAATTTAATTTTGGTTTCTTCACGTTCATATTTTCATGCCGTGTTTTATTTAAATGCTTGTTAATACTTAATACACATTTTATAATTTAAAAATAAGAATTAAAATTCAATTTACAGTGTGATATTAATTAATTTAATATTTTAATTTATGCATAAAGTGTCAAAACTTTATTTGTTATATCATATATGTAAGTTGTTTTTTTATTTATATACAGCATTTCTTATTTTTCTGTAATATTTTTCTTTATGTAAGTCACGCGTGAATACTAAAGTTTCAATAATCCTCTCTATTATTTAAAAATAAATGCACCGTTATATACAAGCATTCAATGATATAAAATTTTCGAACGTGGAAGGTTTTTCCGAACATTTGCCACATTTCAGTGATGCAGCTCAGCAAAATTCCTCTCACAAAGCCAAATTTGAAAAAGAGGATGAAAAACTGTGTCAATCCTGGGCAAATACGTGATCAACTGGTAAAATTTTTATCTTACCGGCTGATAAAATGAACCCTTCTGTAGTACTTGGCTTGAACTTTAAATACTAGCAAATATTTAATTTTAAGCAAAAGCATATTCCTTTGAACGCAAAGCAATTAAAACTCTTTTAAATATTATGATAACATAAAGATCATTTCTCAGATAATTTAAGATAAAAATTAACTCTTCACTTTTTAAAAATCCTTTATATGTATGGCCTTCCCAAAATCCACAAACCCAGCATCCCTTTCCGGCCTATAATTAGCCCTTTGTACCACAGAGGTTTTGTACCACTGAACGACGACAAATGTCCGAAAATCTTATCACCTTCAAAAAACCTTCCATTGTAAGACAAAATTGAAACAAAGGAAGGCAAATTTCCTTTCCTAAAACGTAGAAAAACTTTACTCACCCTTTATTAGGATGAATTTGGATGTCACAGTTCTATATAAACTGTATATTATACGCCATTAATTATAAATACACAAGTCCAAAATAGGCATACATGCCTGAAATGCTCCGTAAATCAGAAACCGTGTCTTTTCTAGGTAAAATACAAAACCTAAGCAAATGGAAAGTTAAAGAAAAAATTTAAAAGACTCTCCTAAAAGTAGTTCATGTCTAAATACTTAGCATCAACCTGACCATATCTCTCAGTTTCAGGGCCGAGAATTGCAAGAAATGGTTCAAGCGTAGCCACGAGTTCATTATGCATTCCGTCTTTAAGTACGTTAAGTGGCTTTCTTGTCAGTCGACCCTTCATGGGTCTATGTGGAACAAGATGGCGGACTCAATAACAAAGACGAGTCTAAAACTAGATAGCATTCAATAATTCTATTTAGGATTGTTATTGCAACAGAAGAAATCCTCCTTCACTAAACACTAGCAAACAACGCTAACCATGACAGGGATAATGAAATTTTCAACTTTTATAAAACTCAGGAATACAACTAATTACGTTGTGTGACAGTTTTTAGGTTTTGATAACGGACTGAACAGAATCGAGTCCAACGAAAGAAACATAGACACGTTAAAATTGGCCTGTCAGGTAGATCTACAGTTGAAGGTCTCTTGCGTAAATCATAAGTGAGAAGATTATACTATAACTAAATGTTCTAACCCGCTGAATGCTATGAGATCCTCTTATTCTTGACTGTTATTTAAAGATTCTACTTTCAGTATTGTACCTTTGGTCATAACATATTTTCGTAATCCCATATTGTATCAGTCTTCTTAATAATTGATGAATTCGAACGTAGCACTGACTTGTAAAGACGTGTCAACTGCTTTTACAGGACTTTTTTCCTTCTTGTTAATGTTCCTGTACTTGTTTTTAAGGGTTTTCCAAAAAGTTTTTCCGCCGTTTTTTTGGAAGATCAAAGGTAAACAAACAGATCATTCTTTCTAAAAACATTTGTATAACTTGGCCCAAAATGCTTCAATCTTTTATCTGATAATATAAAACAAATTGCTACCTTTAAATTGTTTTCCAAAAAGGTTAAAATTTGGCTCAATAATATTGACGTTTCGGCATTTTACTGTCTATTGTTTCCTAACTTTGTCTGTCTAGCTTATGATCTAATCTAGTATTAATCTATATTGTTATAATTTTTTTTATTTCTTTAATGTAATGCTCTTCAATCATTTTCTCTCTAACTGTGCTATAACTTTAAAATAGGCGTAATTATTAAATATGTATTTTTTTCTTTCTCTTACATACATATTTTTATTATTATTAGTTGGTATGCGCTGCAGAAGCCGAAAAATTAAAATGTTAATTTATTACGGAAGACTATTACTTTAAGTTGTAATTATATTATAATTAAATTACCAAAATAACCACCGAATACTGGTAAATGGTGGTTATTTGCTTTCTCCAAGTTGTCATCTTATTGTGTAATATAAATGAAAAAGATGGAAATAAATATATTCTATTCTATTCTATTCTAATTGCATGGATCATTTGCCGAGACATAAGTAGATATCAGTCATTTTATTCACATACCACAGTACTTCTCGGTTTATCCTAATGCAATTGACGAATTCATTGCAAGGATGTAAGATAATGCTACTTCATTAACAATACAATATTGGGATACTTCAGTAACTTTTACTAGTAGTGAATAGGAGGCCCGCTTTCTTCCTGGATGCACATTGTACTTCAGCTTTACAATTATTTAAATTGTATAGATCATTGGTATCGATCCATGGATCTAGATTGTTTTACACTTTAAGCTAAATAATATGACCAATTTTACTTCTTGTTAGGTGAGTAAGTAAATCAAAGGAACCATATTGCCCTCTAAATATATGTTTATAGAATAAGCTAGATAAAAAAAGTACAAGCAACATTTTGTTTTATACCAGAAATGTATCTCTCTTTAAGCATGACCAATCCTTCCTCCATTGATTCTCTATGTCTAAATTTATAGTTATCATAAAGCCAATATTAGGATGGACCAGTAGTAGACAGCCGGTAACTTCGAGATTACCGTACTAATTTCATCAAAGTTGCATTTAATTTAAATAAACATTCTTCAGGAGTTTTAAAATCTAATTTTTAGACAAAATTGGTTTTGTGTATTGGGAAAATATTTGTGATGGATTAAAATGTCAGCGTTTAGTTTCAGGTATCACGAAGTAAAAATTTTGGTTTCTTGAAACATACAGTGTTGTTGGGGTTCATACATGCAAATGAGAAGGCTAATTCAGCCATGCAGCGACTGGAAGAAGATAAGCGGCGAAGTGAATGTGTATCGACACACATGACAGCGAGACGGGCAACAAACGGTGTACCAGGTGTTTGTTTATTGCCGCATTACAACAAATAACGATAATGATACCGAATCGTTATAAAAGCCACCTTATTATCGGTGAAACAAAGGCTAAGATGATAATACTCGTACTTGTGAATTCATTACCGCTCCGCCAGCGAAGTACGAAAGATACCACAATGCGTGTGAGGCAACATGTTCCTGGCAACGCTGGTCTGTGCCCAATCTCTCCACTGGCAGCGCGACAGGATCGCTGGCAAAGTAAATGCAAGCAGTCATAAACTGTTCTCAGATTAGCCCTAGATGTGACGAAATTGTGACATCAATTGTGTACTTGAATGTAAGTAGAAATACCATTTTGAATGGTGGGAGTAGAAAGTTATTCAGAAGCTACTCACTAACAGCTGGTGAGAGATGTAGTAATCAACATTTTATTAATGTTTGAAAGGACAATAGGATTTCAGTCATTTATCATCACTGTATTACAAAATGTATAATACAATGTTTGTAGGATTAAAATATATCCTTTTAGTAAGGTAAGAAGACAAAGTAGTATTTATTTGTATATTCTGTAGCATATAACGATGGCGAATATCCGAAATCCTATTATCCTTTCAAACCTTCCATCGTAAATAACAAATTTTAAACAAAGAATTGAAAAAGTTGCAAAGACCATATGGAAAAATAATAAAACACGAACTTTAAAACTGTCGATAACATAGTTAATCTCAATATCATTTGGTGCAATAACCTTTGTAAAATTACAAAATAGGCCTAGGTAAAATGTTTTGTTATTATCCCTATTAAAATAAAGAAGTAAAGAAAACCAACTAACGAATATAACAGAGTAATAGATTACTAAGAACCAATCCTCCATAAAAAGGGCCCAACAGATTAATATTTTCGTAGATTTAAACGCGCAAGTATTACAAATGTGAGAAGAGGAATGCAAGAAAGTTTGTGTCAGTTGTGAGGTACCATTTATTCAATTTTATGGCCGGCAACTGTGAAGCCTCGGCAAGTCGTTTATCACTTGAGAAATGTGAGTATAATTAATTTGACAGTCCTTTTCAATCAGTTATTTTTTATACTACCCCTACAGGTAAAACGTTGCTAATCTATAACAATGTTTAGTACGATTTTAAAAGTTATGAAAACTGCTTACCGGAAAAGCTTAGTTCACTTTATAAAATTAAGCTACATAACATTGTTTTGGTGACAATTTTCTGTACTAAGTAGTATATAATATAATTAACATTCAAATTTATATATTCAAACAGACTTTTAATATTGTAAACTATAAAGGAGTGACTTTTTATTAAGTTTAGTAATTTTATTTATCAGTTTTGTTCGAGAAGAAGTGAGATCACTTTCATTCTTGAGAATATTAACATAACAATTTTAAATACCAACATTGCTTGATACAGTATTTGTTTTTCACATCGTTCCGTTAAAAACTCCTTAGACAAGGAATATTGAACATAGTTTAATACTAACAAAACGCATTATTAGGGCAAAATATCTCATCTTTTACATCCAAAAATCTAAAATGTTCAATGAAGTTTCATTACTAAGACATACTAGCAAGCATGCCATACACCGGTCCAGAACCGAGTTGTGGTATAGCAAGTCAGCCGCTTATCAAAGTATAAACAAATGGTCCAGGAAGACACACCGCTTGCGGTGGCAGAGTCACCAAGGACAAGCACTCGGCAAAAGACTGCTTGCCGATTCTAGCTCCGGATTCACCAGATGGCTGATGGGGTTGGGGAGGGATCGGGTTAAGCAAGTGATTGCCTTGATCACTGGACACGGCCACTTCAGGAAACACCTAAACACTCTAGGTTTACGAAATGAGGACTCGGAGTGTAGACTCTGCAATAAGTCTGAAGAGACTGCAAAACACATAATACTGGACTGTGAGAGACTGGGAGCAAGGAGAAGGGCTCTTTTCGGTGATAAACAACCAGGCGACGAACCAGATGCTAGTATCGGGGAAAAGCTTCTTAGCCTAATTAAGGGCACGAAGATAGGCTTACCCCTCTAACATCAAAGGGGCACACAATAAGCTCAGGTTGACGTGTGAGGATCTAGGAATCCACCCCAATATCCCAAAGGAAGAAAAAAAAAAAAAAAAAAAAAAGACATACTACGTGACGTAAACACAACTATATTAGTTTCGATATGTTGGGGTTCTATGAACCTTACTGTGTTCACAAGCATGAGTTTAAAATATAACACGAACGTTTATAGCATGCTAGTTCAATAATTGTTTAATAATTATTAAAATCTAAATAACTATTTGTGACTAATAGAGATATTAATGCGCGTATTTTGTTGTGAGTTTCATACTGTTTTCTTTTACATACAATATTATTAAATCATTTTTGTATAAATAATGTGATATTCAATAAAGTTTAGTTCGTTCAAACGGACTACTACACCGAATTGAGATACGTAATAAAGTTAGATTTTTTATCACGCAAATTCCTTTCTACCATGACACCGTCTGGATAAATTACCTTTCTTCAATGTTAACCTAATCCCGAACGATTATCAATGCAAACGCATCGGGGTAACCGTCATGTTCAGCAGACTGTTGTATTGAAGGACATGTTAGATACTGCAATGGTTCTGCCGTAAGTTATAAAACAAGTAGATGCTCCAATGAGAGTTTCCCTTGACGCATCAAATTAAAAAAATAGTTTTTTTCCGAGTATCAATGATATTTGACTCCTGCCTGGAACATTCTAAACAATGGTTCACCTTATAATAAATGTCTGTTAACCACCGAGCAGCACTGTGAGCAAGTTTCAACTAAGGCTCTTTCGGGGGGTTGCTTAAACAGTATCTGATCGTCTGATATGTAATCCATTCCCCCAAACGCTTGGAAAAAGACAAGAAAGGAGAAGGGCGCTGACCAAGATCCTGTCCCCGAGATAACCCCCACTTCTGTTGTTTATTTCAGTACCGTTTATTTTGTAAGCAAGCAATCGCGGCGGTTTATAGTAGCGCAATGCGCCCTCACCCCACCGCGCACCCGCCGCCGCCCGACTCCAGACAATGTAGGTTGGCACTGAATCGTCTAATTTGCCTCCCCCTCCAACCCCTAAATCGTGACGTCATAGCCCTCCCCCAACACTGCCCCAGCTCATAACCGAGTCAGCGGTTTGCGACCGATGTTAAGGTTTTGCAGATCCCAACACTGGTCAAAGCAGAGACGCTGTTGGTTTTCTTAACTCAAACAACCTTAGAAATAAAAAAAACTAACTGAAAGAAAGTTTAGTTCTTTACACCGGAATTCAAGTAATCGACTTAAAAAACATCTCTATCTTGAATACAAAATAAACAAACAATAACTTGAAACCATTCACAAAGTGCATTTGAATTTTTAAAACTTTTTCGTGTAATTCGATATTTTCTCCAAATTGTATTTTACTGAAAAATACTGAAAACTGCATTAAGTTTATACTTATATATCATCAGGATGTTTCTTTTCCAAATTTGCTAAGTACATATATTCATTACAACATTGATATACTCACTTACTGTATTTTGCATTGTGCCAAGTTTACTATTATACCAAGCAAAATGTACAGTAAGCTTTTCCACGTTATCGTTAGTCTAAACCTTAACGTTTAATTTGGTTCAACTTTTTCATTTATCCTGTTATAGTTAAATATTAGGGCAATTTCCATTGACTCTAGTGTAAAGTGAACAATCTTGATCATATTATGTTGCTTTGATCAGGATTCGATGTGAAACATTTAAAAAACCGTAATATATATTGGAATACAAGTTTGTAACCGTTGAACATAGCTAATATATTAACCATTAGGTCTAATAATGTATCTGGTAAAATTATAAGGCATTTGTTAAATATTGCAACGGAAATTGTAAATATCATACACTCCTTGGAACAATGTTCCGAACTAAATTTTGGCCATTGATTTTGATTTTTAAGGAGAGGGCCGTCTGCAAAGAAGTCATGCAAACACTAAACTATAATGTTAGTATTTTATATGTGTATAATATAAATATGTTATTTATACCATACTCATTTTAATAATACAGATTGTAATAAAGAACTCGTGATGTGCTGAAGAAAAAAAATAAATAAATTGAATACTCATTGTGTATTAGTCATTCTTACATGAATTTAATGAATAGCCCAAATCAAGCTTACGTGTCTCTATACAAGTTATATCATGATTGTTCGATCTAACTGGAGTGAGAAATGAACTATTAATCACAAATAATAACAGTGATACATCTGAATTTCAAATGGTCCGATTTGATAGCCAAAATCAACGGACTGAAATAAATCAAAAGGAAGTTAAATGGTTTATTTTAAAGCTAATCTGTTTTTTTTTTAACTTATACAAATAAAAATTAATTTTTAAAGTTCATTTAACAATTGTGAATTGTAAAATATACCAATAGTACAAACAATTAAATTGCAGAACATTCGAAATCACCAAATTTTAATTTGTTTCGTTAATAGTTCTACTACAAAAATACTTATACTCAGACAATATAATATGACTAAATATGTTCAGTACAACAATGTTCAAACATATGCCATATTAATTTACTATCCCAAAAACTCTTTTTAAACTGTCTTAAATTCTGGTAGTTATTTTCAAACCCAACAATAATTATCCCATAAAATAATTTTATTTGTGCTTTTCAAAATAATTTCAAAAATGTAAACTGGTTTATAGAACTAATTGAAGGATAATACTACGTTTTCCGTTAGTATTGTATTGTGTCTCACAATTTATATGTCCTCCAATTGTGTTATATCTTTAAATATGTAACATATCGGAGTGCAAAATATCAGTGAGTTGCAATATATTGAAGTGATCTTCCTACTTGTTCACTACTACCGCTTGAGAACAACAAACTATCCGGATGCTACCACTACAAGGGGTCTACGCACAGACGCCCACATACAGGCTACCTGTAGCTATTGACGTATAATTCACTTTATGTTATATGAAATATTATTTATATACTATATCAAAATCGTATATATCATTAAAGAGTTTGTGTATTTACAAAACTCCTATATAATGGGTAATAAGACTTTCGTTTGTTTAAATAAATCTTAGAAAATGTTATTTGTGAATTAAAATTTTAAAAATATACAAATGCGTGGTATAGAACTGTCCGGCTTTATCGGAATTTTTAATAACTGTATAATCCACGAGAAAACATAATTTCACGATTTCCTACGGGAAATTAATTTCTAAATACCTGTTCGACGTCGATGCACGTAGGAAGCACGGCGAGAGAGTGTTATAGTACAACACAGGCCTTGTAAAAAAACACATACAAAACACACACACAGCACTGGTTAACACAGAAAACACACGGAGTAAAAACACACGATCGTGACGCGCCTGCAGCTGAGACTAGGCAACCCGCTGCGCCGGGAACCACTTGTGGCAGCCAGTATGGCCAATCTCGAGGCGCGGAATCCCCACCATTTCCCTCGTCGGGAAAATCTCCGCTATCTCCTGCTATGACCATTTCCATTCAGTAACGCAAGAACTGTAAAGTTTACGTGAGATTGGAATTATGTATTGAACACAATTTTTTACACTCCGTTACATATTGTTGTACTCTATGTTTAATATCTGTATTCGATAGATAAGTATCTGTGACATATATGGCTCTAGTTTGTGTATAAACATGGCGCTAAAATATAAGTGCTTGTCACAAAATTAAAGATTATAAAACAAAGGAGTGAGTTAAAACTCGAAGTTAGATTAATTTGTAACCAGTAGTATAGTATTTTAAGGGGAAAAGATTATTTCTTGTCTTTTCAATGTCTGTCTAGACCCAATGACTTGTATAGCCTAAATAGAGGAGTCCAGACGCTCTATGAAACATGACGCTAGTAACTTTATAAAAACTTATTCCGTATTAGAATGGATTTTGAATTGTTTATAAGCCTTCTATATGTAACAGAGTCAACCCTATTATATTATACTACCCAACGGACGCTACCCACAGTAGAAGTGCTGTGCAAAAATGGATTGTTAGGAAACCAAATGTTAATTAAGATAAACATTAAGTAATTTTATTTGGCAATTAAAAATAATATATCAGCTGTCATCTTCGTCAAGACCAGGACTGATAGCTGTGCGTTTATTGATTTTATCATAGTTCAGTGTGGAATCTGTCCTATATGGAATTTGTTTTTACCTTATATATATATATATTATATATATATAATATATATATATATATATATATATATAAGGTAAAAACAAATTCCATATATATATCTAAATACTTATACAGCCGCATGTGAAACTGACTCACTGATATATAGATACAATTCTGACATACTTCTAGAAGTGCTGGAAAACGTGAAATTTGGCACGCAGGTACCCTTCACAATATGACCCGGAGGAAAAGTCTGAAAACCGGACTTTTTTACTTTTAAAACCCCTCAAAAAAATTCCTAAAAAAATCGCGCATTTCTTTACCCCTGCAGGGCATTTCTTGTAAGCCTGATAGCGGGTGAACCGTTTAGAGCTAGCTTCGATCTGACGAAAAATCGTTAATCAGGAATGAAGTGAACTACAAAAAAGGTCCAGTGACTTTTTGTCCTATCTCGTGTGGTTAAGCGACAAAAACGCGGGAATGTTTGACATTCCAGAGATTTTTCTGCTTAAAATAAAGTTTCGAGCCTGATAGTGGCCGAACGGTAGGTCGTAGCTCAAAATCTGATTGACCCATCAAATTAGCAAATTGCGCGATCTACAGAAAAGGTCCAGTAACCTTTTGCTCTATCTCCAGTGGTTCGGCCGAAAAAACGTGATTATGTGCAATTGTTTTTTTTAATTTTTACGTTGAAACTTTTGTTTTCGGGCTCGATAGCGGCGAAACCATTGGACGGAGGTCGAAATAAGACAGACGTTGGAGTTAGGAAATGAGGTAATTTAACAAAAATGTGCCAGTAACTCTTTACTCTATCTCCATTGGTTTGGCCGCAAAACGCGATTAAGTGAAAATATTTGGAAAATTTTCGCCTAAAAATTTACCTTTCGGGCTCGATAGCGGCTAAACGGTTGGTCGTAGCTCAAAACAAATTTTTAAAAGGATTTAAGAAATTGCGTGATCTACAAAAAATGTTCAGTAACATTTTGCCCTATCCTCAACGGTTTGGCTGCATAACGCGTTTTAAAGTATTGATTTTTTAAGTTTTACGTGATATTTTTAAAACTGCCCAGTGCAGCCTTTTGTCCTAAGCTCTGTACTGCCTAAATTATAGGTCGTAGCTTAAATCTGATGGCATAATCGAAAGAGAAAATTAAATTTCCGACAAGAAAGGTCCAGTCACTTTTTCTCGTATCTCTAACGGTTAAGCCGCAAAATGCCTTAAAATCAAAACTTTGATTAAAACTGATATGTTTAACCCTTTGGTAACATTAAAACCCCCAGAGAATTTCCTGGTATGACCTCATGTCTGAATTTTACAATCAACAAATCTCTTAACCCCCCCTGGGAATTACCTGGTATGACCAGATAACCTCTTGAGTAAATAAAACCCCCTGATGTCTTAACCCCTGGTAATATTAAAACCCCCCCCAGGGAATTTCCTGGCAAGACCTCATGTCCGAATTTTAACATTCACCAAATCTCTCTTATCCCCGAATTTGCAAGCGTAAATTTAACCGCTTATCCCCGAATTTGCAAGCGTAAATTTAACCGCTTATCCCCGAATTTGCAAGCGTACATCATGGGGGCCGTATCTCTAACGGTTTAACCCGTTAAACGCCATTAAATTCATAACTGATTAAAACTGAAAAATTAAATAACATAGGTCCAAGATAATTTCCGAATTCCGCTTATCCCCGAATTTGGCCAACACCCGAAAGGGAGCCTGGGGTGTGTCGTTAACCCCCGGTAACATTAACCCCCCGCGCAATTTCCTGTTATGACCAAATAACCAACTGAGTAAATTAAACCCCCTGATGTATTAACCCCCGGTATCATTAAACCCCCCCAGGGAATTTCCTGGCATGACCTCATGTCCGAAATTTTACCAATCACCAAATCTCTTAAACCCCCCCTGGGAAGTTCCTGTATGACCCAGATAACTCCCCTGACGTGTTATCCCCCAGGTAACGTTAACCCCCTCCCAGGGAATTTCCTGGCATGACATCATTTCCGAATTTTATCTATCACCATATCAATCATATCCCCGAATTTAAGGCACTTACTTTGGGGGCCTGGGGGCGTAGCCCCCAGCGAGCCGAAGGCGAGTATATATATATATATATATATATATATATATATACATATATAATTGTTATATATACTACACAAACTATTTTCTTTTCTGTTTAAATCATCTATAAGTCAGTAGCGTTTTTAAACCCAGTATTAATAAATCTAATTGAACCTAAAAGAATTAACTAAATACTACTTAAATGTCGTTTTTTTATATACAGTACTGTCCTCATTCACTTATATTTTTGACACAATAAAACAGAATTAGGATTTTTGTTATTTTTTTAAACACAAGATCAAGTGGATAAGAATTGGAGAGTTACTTACTTATTTAATTAGCAACTTTTCTACTATACCTAAGAAAATGTCACTGATGTACATTTACAACCTCATTTTAAAAGAAGGGTGTGTTTAGGGGTAAGCCATTTGATGTTTAAACAAGACCATTTGTAAAATGTCCACTTTTCAATGCATTCTACTATCTACAAGTCCAAATCAAAAATTATTTTAAATTCACAATATAATAATTATTAATGGCAAATACAAAGGAAGTAATGTCAAGTTCCAATATTAGTCTGTAGTTTACTATTACCTAAAAGGTGTAATATGACAAGACTTTTGAGCCTTGGAGTGCACGCACTCGCACGCGCCGGTCGTTATCGTGATCTGCCCACTTGATCTGCTTACTGTGTGTTATAAATACGATTATTTATTGCAAGAAGGCAGATCAAGTGGACGCTTCCGAATCAGGAACTGCGAGTTCGTGCAGTTCGCAAGCCCGGCTGATCATTTGCAGGTCCGTATCTTTACAGTAGCGGGACTTTTGACTCAGATATTTTCATGAATAACACCATAAAAACTTATTATCAGTTATCACAATTGAGTGTAACTTATTTTTCAGTAAAATAACTACATACAACGGTCTTTGACCCCTCAAAGTTGATTTCACGAAGATCCGATTGGGGCAATTTAGTTGTAAAACTAAATTCGAGTTATATATATCGATATAAAAAAATCGACCGTATCTTAGATTCTCCCTATAACATCCGCAAGAACGTAGCCAGGAAAACATGAAGGGGGGGGGGGTCAAAGCGACTGATATTTTCCCATGGTGCACTGAAAGTAAAGCATGTGCAACTGCTCATTCCCTATTTTTTCCTTTAAAAGTTCTTTACCTGTTTCAATGTTGAGAACGATCTTTCAGTAGTACATGTGATTAATACTGAATAATTTAAATAATAATAACCTTTTGTAAATAATAAAAATAATTGAACAAATTGAAAATTTGGAGGTCCAGACCCCTTGGAAATCATTGCTGGCTACTTCCTTGCACTTCCGTATTTGAAATCACAGTTCTTGTGGGTAATATCTAATATTAAGCTCTTAATCTAAACAAAATAAAAAAGTGTGGGATTCTGAAATATTCGTAGGCAATTTTCTGACGAGTAAGTAGTTTTATTCTCTATGGCTCATTAATCAATTATTCATATTGATTTAACTCTATAGCAAAATACTTTATTTACATTATGTTATCATCTCTCATAGAAAAAAAACTTTACAATCTTTTTATAAGTTTTGAAAATAAACTGTAATTAATACAAATTTAGTGTATGATGTTCCATTTCAGTGTAGTGGCTTTAGTTAAATTCTAACTGTTAGATTTAAACACCTATTCTATTATAAATTATTTATAATACTAAAATAGAGCAAGTTCACTTTATCCTTTAGTCCTCCATGATATCAAATGATTTTACAGAACATTCAAACTTTTTTTATATTGGAATCGTGCAAAGTCGCAAATTTTTTTATCTTATGACAAGAAGCTGTAAGGACCTTAGCGCTGCTTCCGGAGTGATAGGATATTCAGGATGGTTAAGGATAGGGGTAGGGGCTACCTCCCATCGAGATCCATAAGGAAAAATTTGGGACACTAATCTCAAAGTCAAGTCTCCTCGAGAGAAGGGGAGGCCAGCTCTGATCCAGCCTCTCCAGTCAAAGTAGGCACAGGCGATGATGGTACACCCTTTTTGAGTCTAGCAAAAACCTTTGACATTTAGGGAACGAACCCCACCAACTTCAACAGTCATCTTCTACAGTAGACTAGAGCTATCGCATTACACGTTGCACTCCAGAATCTCGACATTTGCGGTTAGTGATATGCCATTCATGGACATCCATAAGGTTGCCCAGATTTAAGTGACAAATCAGTTTTTGCTGTGCCCAGTGGAAGGATCAACTGGACGGTATTACCAATCCAGAGGTGATCCCTGATGGGTTCTGACCTATATATGACTATTATTTACGTCTCTGGTGGTTGATTAATTTGTCTAGCTAAAAATTACGGTACACATAAAAAACACCTTTAGTATTTTAACCCTTTTGATAACCTTATACTTCAGTCCCCACCCAAATTTTCACTGCTAATGATCGATTTATTTCCTAAGACAAACTCTTCTGTTAATTTACATCTACATCCATTTATCTCATTTACACACACACACACACACACACACACACACACACACACACACACACACACACACACACACACACACACACACACACACACACACACACACACACACACACACACACACACACACACACACACACACACACACACACACATATACATATATATATATATATATATATATATATATATATATATATATATATATATATTATACGAGTGGAGTTATGTGTGAGATCCGAGTCCATCTTCACTCGAGTTTGCGATCATATTATACAATTTAGAACAATGTTAAAATTGTATGATTGAAAGATAAATAAACATAACTAATAACAACGAAAAATGACGAAGTTTCACTAAAATTCAGGGCACGTGCTTATACAATTGAGTCTGTTTCTTAGATTAATTAATTGATCGTAATGTCAGTTAAGGTTTTGCATTGATATTTGTACCAATAACCACATTCAAACAAAATAATTACTTTAATTTTTTAAATACAATGCGACTTTTTGCTCTTAACTTTAAACGATTTTCGTAACCACTTCTTACCCGGGATATTTTTACCGTTATAAAATATTCTTGATTAATTGTTATTAATACCTAATCTTGTTTGATTTTTTCTGATTTAAAGTTTTTCTGATGTTACTCGCCAAGCACTGGGGCGGGGGCCTTCTGCAATGGGAGACTCCATATCCCATAGACTCTCGAAACTGTTAAACCACCAAACATACAAAGTTGTATACATCACTGGTTCGTTCTATATGTTGAAACAAAAGAAAGAACACAATACATGGATTCAAGATGTGAATAGGAGAAAACCAGCGCACCGGTTGTTATTGCTGGTGCAGAACCCCGCTCGTCCTGCCGTTATTGCTTTATTCACAGTGGTTGGTACGCCACACATATTAACCTTTATCCACCGCTTCACTCGTTTTAACTAGCTACGAGACGTGACCCGTTGTCTGCAGCAAGAGAATCAAGCCCTTACTATGCAATATTTAGTTCTTTATTGTGCTTGATATGTCACAAAAAAGAAAAATAGAACTGTACACTTTTGCAAAACACAATACTTTATAACAATGCTCACTTATTTGCGGTATTAATTATGTAATCAGTGAATTTATAATTCTGATGTATTTCACGTACGCCAAAGGTCACCTCAGTAAATAGGTCATCTTAAACTAGGCGTCCCGAAAAGCAAATTAAGTCTCTATATTTTGAATTAAACGAGAAGAATACAATAAAGTGAACAAATTGCCAAGTAGCTTGTTGAGGAAACGTCCTCTAAACGAAATATTGATATTTTGAATAATACCAAAGCTTATCAGTAGTTGAAATAACTCCTTGGTTAACACGTATTACGTCTTAGCCTGAGTGTTTTATTCTTCTCGAATAATCAAGCATTGAAGCACTTCCAAACTGCAAGCTATTGTTGACACAAAACTGTTTCACCCCCAATCGGAAAACATTTATAATGTGTAATATTTCAGTTGTCTCACAATGTGCAAACTATTTATCAACGAAGTTGAAATATAAAAAATAAAGTGTCCGAATAAATTTAGATCAGCTTCACTTGATCACTTCAACAGTTAATTTTGTTTTAAACTAAATGAGCAAAGAGAAAGATTTTATTCTTTGTCATGTAAAATCATAAATAATTTGAATTGTATAACTGCTATGTGATTTGATTACAACCGATGATTCATTAATGTACTTGTTATTTTTCAAAGGTATGAATGGGGTAAATTATATGAAAACAACAAACCGTGCAACCACTTCACTCATATTTCATTTTACTTCAAGAGTCTTTATTGACAGAATAACTAGATGGATGTATTTTATTTATCCAAATAGATATATTTGTCACTAAATGAAACACTGGAGTTGACAGAGAACTTGTAAAATTGTTTATCAAAGGTTCAAATTAGTGTTACTTGAACTGTAGTGAGGAAACTTTATTTGTTGTTAAGAGAGCTCGCCTGGCCTTTTATAACAACTTGTACTACAAAACAAACCCTCATTAAAATTGCTACCTTTTAAATGCTTGATAAGGAAAGTGGAGATTTGAATTTACCATGATTATATTGCCATAATAAGGCATAATAAGGAGAACACTTTATTATAAAGTAACTGATTTATTTACAATTTTTATTTACATTTTTAAATGAGAATTGTTACTTCTTTACTATATATATAAGAGCATTTAATAACGTTATTCATACCACTAGAAATAACATTTTGGCTGGAGAGTTTAACTTCTAAAAACACGGTTATATGGGATATATTTCTAAAGCTGCATTAATAAATATATCCCCAAAAGTTTTAATATTTTATTACACCCTTAAAGCCACAAATGTGACAAATGTTTACTGGTGTTATTTCGTAATGGATGGGAAAACTCAATGTCTTCTGTGCCAGAATTATTGTATTTCCAAGGAAGAACTCTATTAATACGAGGTCAAAGGACTGCAAAGTTGCCAGTGGGAAGACTGCATACAGATATTCTGTACCACGTTGATGTAAATATGAATATAGTTAGAACGTATTTATGTATATATGAATGGGGTGAAAAGACTGCAAAGTTGCCCGTGGGAAGACTGCATACAGATATTCTGTACCACGTTGATGTAAATATGAATATAGTTAGAACGTATTTATGTATATATGAATGGGGTGAAAAGACTGCAAAGTTGTCCGTGGGAAGACTGCATACAGATATTCTGTACCACGTTGATGTAAATATGAATATAGTTAGAACGTATTTATGTATATATGAATGGGGTGAAAAGACTGCAAAGTTGCCCGTGGGAAGACTGCATACAGATATTCTGTACCACGTTGATGTAAATATGAATATAGTTAGAACGTATTTATGTATATATGAATGGGGTGAAAAGACTGCAAAGTTGCCCGTGGGAAGACGGCATACAGATATTCTGTACCATGTTGATGTAAATATGAATATAGTTAGAACGTATTTATGTATATATGAATGGGGTGAAAAGACTGCAAAGTTGCCCGTGGGAAGACGGCATACAGATATTCTGTACCACGTTGATGTAAATATGAATATAGTTAGAACGTATTTATGTATATATGAATGGGGTGAAAAGACTGCAAAGTTGTCCGTGGGAAGACTGCATACAGATATTCTGTACCACGTTGATGTAAATATGAATATAGTTAGAACGTATTTATGTATATATGAATGGGGTGAAAAGACTGCAAAGTTGCCCGTGGGAAGACGGCATACAGATATTCTGTACCACGTTGATGTAAATATGAATATAGTTAGAACGTATTTATGTATATATGAATGGGGTGAAAAGACTGCAAAGTTGTCCGTGGGAAGACTGCATACAGATATTCTGTACCACGTTGATGTAAATATGAATATAGTTAGAACGTATTTATGTATATATGAATGGGGTGAAAAGACTGCAAAGTTGCCCGTGGGAAGACTGCATACAGATATTCTGTACCACGTTGATGTAAATATGAATATAGTTAGAACGTATTTATGTATATATGAATGGGGTGAAAAGACTGCAAAGTTGTCCGTGGGAAGACGGCATACAGATATTCTGTACCACGTTGATGTAAATATGAATATAGTTAGAACGTATTTATGTATATATGAATGGGGTGAAAAGACAGCAAAGTTGTCCGTGGGAAGACTGCATACAGATATTCTGTACCACGTTGATGTAAATATGAATATAGTTAGAACGTATTTATGTATATATGAATGGGGTGAAAAGACTGCAAAGTTGCCCGTGGGAAGACTGCATACAGATATTCTGTACCACGTTGATGTAAATATGAATATAGTTAGAACGTATTTATGTATATATGAATGGGGTGAAAAGACTGCAAAGTTGCCCGTGGGAAGACGGCATATAGATATTCTGTGCCACGTTGATTATCATGTATGGATATATCTGGAATTTATGTACAAATAGAGTCAATGGGGGGTCAAAGGTCATCAAAGTTGTTACTCTTTCAGTCATTAATTTATCATCAATTGGTAAGGGCTTTGGGCTAGGTTATGTCACGTCCCTCGGTTCTCCGTTGTATCAGTTTATTGTTTACAGAGTTGACAGGAAGTAAAAATCCAACTACTCTAGAGGAGTTGGTGTCTTGCTTGAGTTTCTCGCCAGACTTGTTTCATTTCAAGATATGTAAGTTACAACAAAATACAAATTCTTATCTCCGTTTATCCTACTTTCCTCGACCGCTATCTCGATGTGCTGCAAGAGACAAATGTCTTCATGGAATATATAAAGCTAATGAGGTAATTTTAAGTAATGAGGTAACTTTAACTCTCCAAGCTTTGACTCGAGTGAGTCATCCTATCCCTGAAGTTTTATTCCTTTTAAACATTAGGGCCTCAGTTTTTTAAAATTTGCCATGATTTGAGCTTGCGGCTGTTTTAAACAATTGATGATTCATTTAATGCCGTACTGATAGGTGTTGAACTTTTGTAAGAGGATTGGTGACCATCTTCATATTTGTTTTATTCCTTAAAATTACTTACTTTGAGTTAATACTATTTTCGCGTTGTTTTATGGACTCTGTTTTACACTTTCTGGACTAGAACAGTTTAGGGAGGCTAGCCATAATCATTCGTGACTTACATTGTCACAACGAAGTGAGGTTCGTTAATGCGACAAAATTATGCTGTCAGTTTCCTAAAATGTATGAAAATTCATGATAAGTCAGTGACAGCTTTTCATACGTGAGATTAAGTTCATTTTGTATGTAAATCTATACTTCTCCCATTTACTATGTGCAAAAATGCACAGTCTATTCTCATATACATTAACATATATAGAGTACTTTGTCCTCCACACCAAAACACAACATGCTGAATCCACTTCATGTAACAAACACAATGCTCAATAAGTAACCAAATACAGCAGCCAAACACAAACAACTCAGGGAGTCAACAGCCGAAAACAATAAACGTAGCCAAGAGCGTATGATATGCATCGGAATGGTCAGGCATTGTGATTTCAGGGTTCGAGCCGGGAACGGAAATGTAAGACAAAAACTGTAGAAAGGTTCTTTGAGCGTGCAACTTAATTTATTCAATTTCCTTCCGTCCACTGCTCTCCTTGTTAGCCACCTTCATTGTAATACCCTCATTGCATGCAACACTGTTTTTGTTTCCGTGTATGTAGAAAATGTACTCTTTTATATGTACAGTTGAGACAGGCGTGAATTAAAAGTAAAAGTAGAAACGCTGCAACAATGTACGGAAAAACAGATTTATGGTTGGTTATTTTTATAACTACCCAGTTGTTTTTATGGTGAAGGTTTAAAAGCGAACGACAGGATTCATATGTGCGAAGAAATCGAGATTCGTTTTACAAACTGCAGTCACCACCACCAATTAAGCAGTAAGCCGACAGTCCTGATTTGCCAGATTTGCAGTTTTCAAAAATATGTTTGTTGTTATCTTACGCCTGAATGGTTTTCCGCATTCCGTTACATGTCCCTGTTTCCGAAACTGATTTCTGTGAAAACTAAACTAGTGGTGGTTTCTAGTTTAGTTCTGGGAAGTATTTCTGCGACGAATTCAGTGTAAGGATCCGGGGAACTCCCTCCCTGCCTGCGAAAATAAATGATATTCTGACAAAGGTTTACCTTTAAATTACTAAATAATATATACATATATATATATATATATATATATAACGAAACACACACATATATATACATATATGTGTGATTCGAGTTATTTGAAACGTATTAGTATATCATTTTATATATATATATATATATATATATATATATATATATATATATATATATATATATATATCACGCATTTTCTATTTTTAAAATCATATGAACACAATAGATAGCATAGATATAACATTCTCAAAACAGGCAACCCTTCACTTTCACACTAGGTTCCTTGTATAACTTTTTATGTCCAAGTCAATTGGAATCATTTATTTTCATTCTCTTTTGCATTGCATCCCGGTAAGCGATACTTAAATCTATTTTAAATGGTTCTTTGTTTAACATTTTACTTTCGCATGGTTCGGTATTCCTTATTATCATAAACTGAATCATCATTCGAATTCATATTTGTTTACCTAGTCAAAAGAATATTTTTCAGAAGCAAACTTATCCAAGCCATCAGGAAGTTCTTCGATGAAAAACTTTAAAGTTAAAAGCAGTACTTGAGTGTGGCGGCCTATAATAAGGAAGCGGGAATCCCGCGATCATTCCAAGATAACTTTAATGTTTTCAGACGATTACTAGAGACGTGTCTCGTGATTTTAAAACAGATTAATGACTTCTGCTCATTCCTGACCTGCAGCAAATATAATCTACAAAAGTTGTATATCAAACTCAGACCATGACATTTTAGGAATAACTGAAACATCTACTTCCAAATTAATCCAACTGCAAAACTAGTGAATAATTTGTAAGGGGTAAGCTAGATTTCCAAAGAATACAAAAATTATAAATATTAAAAAAATTAAGCCAAATCCAGAAACGTTTTTTTAAATACTGTATTATTTGATTCCAAAATTATTCACTATTTAAATAGTGAAAAATGTTAGGTAAGATTACTTTCATTGTGATTTAGCTTAGTTTTTATTATGTACGTATATATCATTCGTTATTATTTGTTTCATTGGATATAATTGTTTGGCTCCAATTACTTTAGTCCAAATTTTTTGAAGCCATGATGGTTTTTGGAGTATCATATAAACTGGCATTTTACCGATCTGTCGATCTGTAAGCACATAAATCTGAAATTTTGCATCATTTCCCTGACTTTATCCCTTAACAATCCTTTGTAAAAGTATCTAAAGGTATAGTTAAAGCGGATAAACTTTCTTTCCCTTAAGGGGGGTTTCCAAGGATCTAACCGAGCGTACGAGAAAAAGGTACAATAGTAGCCGCTGGCTTCCCAACTGGTCATTTCTGCCGCCTAAATTTCAGAATTTCCTCTGCGGTAAAGGTTGTTGGCTACTTATCTCCTTATACCACACAAATCATTTTTCTTGATTTGATTGTCCGGGGCTTCTCAATGATATAGCCTTCATGCTACATTCTTCAAAGTGATGGAATTCACAACATAACCTACAAATAGTATGATCTCCGTCTGTTAGTAGGCTGGCTATACATTTTCCACACTAAGTAGACTTCATTTTTGTTCATGCGATACTATATCTTAGAATAACAAAAAATTGTTATTAGAAATGAAAAAACAAGTAAAATCTGGTAAATAGCTATAAGAGAGATACGCTCAACCTGTGCCACCACAACCTAGGTTTCTATTTTTTTTATATATTAATAAAGCAGATTTTGTATAAAAACCTACAAGTAGGTGTAGGGCTTTTGGAGTCGATCACGTGATTACTTCAAATCAGTCAGATAAAATTGTTCATTATTTAATTACGTAAGCCGGGAAGATCCTTAGAAATTTCAAGATCCATCAAGTAAGTCTTTAACTACAAGATCCAACAACAAGTATTTGTAAGATTATTGAGTGTTTAAGATCTCGAAAACACATGCATCAAGATCAAACATAAGCAATAAAGTAAGAGCAACAATAAATGTAGCAATGTATCAAGCAATGTAGCAATGTAAATGTATAAATGTATAATTGCACCTTTAAAATGTGCAATTATAATAATTTAGAGTATAAATAAAATATGTCAAAAGGATAAAAAAAACGACTATACCAAGATACAAGACAACTTTGAACGTGGCCAACGTTCAATTTGTGTCCAGTGGTATGTAACAACAGATGACAGGTGAAAAGAGTACACAGTTATTGACGAAAAGTGGGCTTGTGGAAATAAACACCAGTCAACATAGAAATTTAAGTGATTGTTATTCTGGATAAATTTACTTGTAGATTTGAACAACAATGAAGTATATCAGGTGACAGTTGCTGTCACAGTTTACATAAGTTCACAAGGCAGAGAGGTGACATTTGAAAAGCAGAAAAAACAGTTTAAACAGAAATACACATTGAGATTGAGAACAGCCATCTTGTTTCAGGCTTTTGTCGATAATGATACACGGTTTAAAAAACACATTCTTTCCAAATTCAATATTTTTCGTAATTTAAAACGAAAAATTATAATATTAATAATAATTAAAAATAATATTACAGTATATTACAGTATATTTTGCAATACCTATGTTATTATAGTTCTTAAAATTTGTTTTTAAGTATCGTTTGTCATTGTCTTTGTCAGTTTCCCAAAGTACAATCTCCATTACGAGACATCTACTGAAAAAACAAACAAATTAAACCTTATTTTCAAAACGTTTTCATTGCGTCATTAAAAAATTACAGTTTATAAAAATATTCTCGAAATTAAATAAACATATCCTCTATTTATCTCATTGTTTGTTGAATGTAAATAAAACAAAAGCTTAAGGATATTTTCATTTAGATAATTTTGAATTTAATTTAAAGTAGTGTTTAGTTGCTGCCAACTTTTCTAAAACAAAAGAACTAAATCAAATTTGAAAATTTACAATTTATTTGTAATAAGCGTTATTTCACTAAAATTTGTATAAAAGAGCATTAAATGCTTACAAAAATGTTATGACTCAAAATAAATCGCATGACATTAAAACTGTGTATTATTTATGAGAAATAACATAATATACAACAATTGTTACGAGAATATTTTTAAATTATAAAATGGTTAAAATTATAGAAATCATATAGCGAGTATATTCAAAAATAATCATTTCTAATTATTTGCTTGTAAAAATATGAATATTTTGAATTAAACTGCTTGTTATTTTGACCAAAATACTATAAGAAAATCCAATGTATATACGACCACTATTGTGTAATTAATAGAAATTATTTATTAAATAATTATTGAGCTTTTCTAATATCAGGCTCAAGATGAGAACTACCTTTTGTAACTTTAAACCACCTTATATTCCTAATTAGAAAAGATATTAAAGCAAAATAATTTTAAAGTAAAACTTTAATAAGTCTAATGAACATTCATAAAGCTTCCGATTTTGTTTTCCTTTTCAAATTTTAAAGGCTTTGTCTCCTCCTACATATGTGATCTCTACTCTTACACCTCTACACCTTACACCTCTACACCTTACACCTATACACCTTACACCTCTTCACAATAGTGTTGGATGAAGGTATATATATATATATATATATATATATATACAACATTATGGAAGCTTATTTTTAGATACTCATATATACATATACATAGTCGATATTTTTAGATATGACTGTTAATAATTGGGAGTGACGTTGGGAGAAAATTACAGTTACTGTGCAAAACCCAACCATATCTCACGAGAATCCCACATTGTTTATCAGAAATATTATTTATCTCAAAATTATAGGAATAAACGGAATATCGTAACCCTCCAACAAAAATACAAAGGTCTGGTTTTGTGTAAAATATAAAAGGAGAATTATTGTAGTGGTTGTCTAATACTATTCCTTTGTGTTGCCAAATACACGCCCTAAACATGTGCTATTCCTCAATTCCTTGTAAAATTACAAAAAATTCTATTCAATCTTTTATTTCATTCGTTACTACACTCAAGTTACGAATGAATTGTAAGAAAGGAGAATTGGTTACACTTAACCAAAAAAACAAATACCGCTTATCTTATCACTGTTCTAACCATAAACTTTGCTTACGCTCCACGAATTCTCTGTTACCACTCATGCTGTGATATTTATATTTTTACATACTGTGAAAATTAATAAATCTGTATTATTGTTTATAAATGTATAATTATTATCTTGTCTTTTAGACTTTATTAGTAGGTGTGGAAAACAAAACATCAATTTCTTTGGGATCTGTAAAAAAACTGATCAAATGTTACTTCATCCTTTTAGTGGCATAAAAGTATAAAATTTAATTACGCGATAAGGGTTGTAGACATGACACATTCTGAGGTTGATTATATTGATATTAAATTATCCAATATAGTTTAGGGACATAGGTCTTAATATAGTTTAGGCCATTAAAGTCTTCTTTAATCCACATAAACCCATTCGCTATCTAATGAAAACCGTAGAAGTAATTAGTACTTTGCCAAATAACACTAATAGATTACAAGAACTGCGATAATACTCATTTTTGAGGTCTTGTTTTAAGATTTTTGTCGTTGTATATTTATTGCTTTTTAACTCAATAACTCTGAAAACTTTACTTTAGATAAATTAGATCAATGTCTACAAAACAGATACTATACAGTGAAAATTAGGAAGATGAGAGAGAACGGGTCTTTTATTTCTCCCTTATCCCTCATTAGATACAAGAGATATTTCCCTTAAAAATTGGTCCAGGTTTAAATCCTACAATAAGAGAATTTCTAAAGCAGATATAGTTTTTGAGTTAGATCATTGTTTTGAGGCCCTTAGTTTTTGAGTAGTCGTAAATGATCCGGATTGAGTTAGAACCATAATGGCCATAAGTTATTGTTGGATATTTTTAATGTAACAAAATTATATAAAGATCTTTACTGGTTTTCGTTAATATACATAATTCAAAATTAAAGGTTTCATGTACATGTAAAAATATTGAAGCACAAAGTTTGCAGATACTCAATTAACAATATATCATATTACTATGGGTTCCTTGTATTTTGTGAAGTCTCAATAAAGGATATACTATAAATCTGGGTGTTTTCATTATATTTTGTGCAGACTCAATAAGCGGTATATTATAATACTGAGGGTTTTCCTGGTATTTTTTGAAAGCCCTATAAACGGTATACTATAATACTAAGGGTTATCCTAGTATTTTATGAAGGCTCAGTAAAGCTATATACTATATCACTGGGTGTTTTCCTGATATTCCTAAGGGTTTCCTGATATATTTATGCTTCATATGGATTTATGATGCTCTAGTATTTATAATTATAATTTTATTAACTATAAATTAACTACACGTGTTTTACAGATGTCGGAGAAATACGCTAACAGACTCCTTTGCACAATAGGGTAGGTTGTGTACCATTAGCTTAGGTGGGATAGGAGTGATATCTAATAGTTTTACCGCATCATTTGCAACCACATATTAGTGACATTTCTATAACAACTCACATTCGAACGCAAGTCAACATTTCTGACCTATTCTGTGTTTTAACGGCCAATTAAAGCAGTCGTAAAAAGGTATCTGAGCACCAAGATTACTCTGGAAAAGACAAATAACAATACTTACTAAGTTTTAGAAGACAAAGTTCAATACAACAAAACTCCATTACTACAAAGTTGTAGCAGGTATCATTAGTAACTTTGATTGATCACAAACATTTCTCTTGAATTTTCCGCGATGTTGACAAATTCTTAGTTACTTAATTAAATCTCCAACTCACTCAAGGCGAAATTGTTAATAGTTTGCAATAATCGTGAACAAATTGTTTACAGTTTCAAGTTTTACAGGTAAGGTTTTCCTAGGACCTGAGAATTTAGTTCAATTGCAGTGAAGCATTGAGAAAGTTTTCCCTTTGTACAAATATTTCAGAGTGTCTACAGTATTTACGTAGTCGAACTGAAACTCATTTTCAACAATACTGTTTAATTCAACATAGGAATCCTTTAACTTTAAGTTGAAAAATTTAACAATGTTAATCGATTAGCCAATTTTTAATTAATTTAATATCCATTCGCGTGGCTCGAATAATATACATTACATACAATTCATTTTTTCATTCCTAGGACCGATCGATTTATGTGCATCAGAATGTTCGTGGCTTTTGGTAGAGATTTACAGTACACAAGGGATAACTCTCTAGGGCACTAAGGAAACCTTTCACCATCGTGTAAATAATCTTGAGTTTACTACAATCTTCTGCAAAGGTAATAATCAATCAACCTTGAACTCGTAGAGTACACCTGAAGAACTCATCGCAGTTCCAAACGGTTATTTCAGTAATAAAAACGGTATTATGATAACAAAGAGCTTAAGTTAAATATTAAATTGATTTTATTAGGGTTTTGCAGTTAAATTTTGCCAAGAACTGATTAGTTTACGGTTAGTATAAACTATCGATTTGCCAATGTATTACTTAATAAATAAATGTGCTAGTTTCATTACTCTATATTAGTTTGAAGTAAGAGGATTAATAATGAATATATAATTAGTGCTTTGTCTTTTATAAATAATAATGTCTTCGTCATTATTATTCCTAAATAAAAAGTCAATTTTGGAACGGCGCCAAAGGGGCCGCTTCTGTTAAGCCTATGTGGCAGATTTTTAAGCAACGAGCGCCAAAAGTTTAAATAATTAAGAGGTAAGTTTGGATAAGGATAAACGGAGTGTGATGGATCTTTTGATGAAATATTCAGCTCGCTTCCGTTGAGGGCACTCGCAGTGCAGGTGCCGCAAACTTCTTACCTTATGTTCATACAGGATGTTAATTCAAAAACTTTAACCTTACTGTGGCTGTGTTTCTTTGATGTATGTAATAAGATTTTCTTTGTCAACCTACGATTATTAGATACTTGTTAGTAAGATTTAATGAAAATGTGAACCAAACAATACTATTTATGAAAGTGGTTTTGATATCAACTCCGGATAAAATCTAGAAGTTCGAGTTGCCCAAATTTACGTAAAGGTAAAAGTATACGAATAATTTCAATGATAATATGTTATAAAATGTTACGCTTTCCATATATCACTGTAATTTTGATTGTAGCTAAAGGAAATAACAAGAAAATATTTCAAAACAAAAAGATTAATATCTCCATCAAAATTTAATAAAAATGCATAAATATGACACAAGCCTTCTCCTTGGCCTTATTATACCGTATAAATTTAGATATTCTTTAAACGCCCGATTGTTTAGTTTGCATATTTATATAAATGTAATAAGTATTCTGTTTAGAAAATATCTATTTAAATATGATTTAAAATAATGAACATTTATTCTAAATCGCTAAAGTGTGAAGCAATTTGACCTTTTGGAAAATACATAATTTTTAAGAGCAAGATGTATTCGAATTAAAGATTCTAAATATTAAACCAATCATAAAGGAAAAATTGAGTTTTGGAGGCATTTGCAAGTTGTTACAGACTCAATAAACTTACATGTCTAATGTCTTCAAATCAAGACAATCTGTGATCTGAGTGATGTGTACATAAATTTGTGTTTCAGCCAAAAACCAAATTTTTGTATTGCTAAATATAGTTACTAACTAAGAGTGTTTTTATTACTTAGTTAACTAATAACTACAACCGTGTGAAACATTTATTGAAATCGGTGTCTCCTACGCCACGACGATTACAAACACAACCTTATGGACGGTCAATTTCCAAACGAATGCGGAAAGAGATGCTTCCCGCATGTTGTTCTTATTTTCAAAGAATAATATATATATATATATATATATATATATATATATATATATATATATATTGTTCTTTGAAAATGTTAATTTCAACCTATATTTCACGGATAAGAGAAAAATACATAGAACTAAAACAATCCTCGAGCATCCGGGGAAACGGACTATAGGTCCTCGTCGTAAAAGCGGGTGGGTCATTTCTAACCTAATGTTGGACAGACGATGAGTCCACCATCACGGCCTAGGTCGAAAGTAGGATCTAGTCCATAGATGTCAGCATGGGCTCACTATGTCCCTCGGTACGAACGTGAAGTCAGTCTGAAGTCAGACAACTTCGTCAAAACTAGGCGTAGACCTACAGTCCTTCAAACTGTGATGAAAGTAGTATCGGTAGTACACTGATGTCACCATGGTCTCACTGCCTCACTCGGTACGAATATCAACTCAGTCACTTTTGTATAAACTAGGGGTGGACCTACAGTCCTTCAAACTGTGATGAAAGTAGTATCGGTAGTACACTGATGTCACCATGGTCTCACTGCCTCACTCGGTACGAATATCAACTCAGTCACTTTTGTATAAACTAGGGGTGGACCTACAGTCCTTCAAACTGTGATGAAAGTAGTATCGGTAGTACACTGATGTCACCATGGTCTCACTGCCTCACTCGGTACGAATATCAACTCAGTCACTTTTGTATAAACTAGGGGTGGACCTACAGTCCTTCAAACTGTGATGAAAGTAGTATCGGTAGTACACTGATGTCACCATGGTCTCACTGCCTCACTCGGTACGAATATCAACTCAGTCACTTTTGTATAAACTAGGGGTGGACCTACAGTCCTTCAAACTGTGATGAAAGTAGTATCGGTAGTACACTGATGTCACCATGGTCTCACTGCCTCACTCGGTACGAATATCAACTCAGTCACTTTTGTATAAACTAGGGGTGGACCTACAGTCCTTCAAACTGTGATGAAAGTAGTATCGGTAGTACACTGATGTCACCATGGTCTCACTGCCTCACTCGGTACGAATATCAACTCAGTCACTTTTGTATAAACTAGGGGTGGACCTACAGTCCTTCAAACTGTGATGAAAGTAGTATCGGTAGTACACTGATGTCACCATGGTCTCACTGCCTCACTCGGTACGAATATCAACTCAGTCACTTTTGTATAAACTAGGGGTGGACCTACAGTCCTTCAAACTGTGATGAAAGTAGTATCGGTAGTACACTGATGTCACCATGGTCTCACTGCCTCACTCGGTACGAATATCAACTCAGTCACTTTTGTATAAACTAGGGGTGGACCTACAGTCGTACAATCTGAGCTGAAATAGTATCGGTAGTATACGATGACCTCAGTATAAAATATAAAGTGACTACAGTCATATTCTTATAAGGCAATTCTCTGACAATCCGAATACAAGGCTTGTTTTCAAGAAAATCATTTATTTTAGGAAGAGTTGATTCGGTTTCATTACTTTTCATTGTTTACACTTTAATGAATGCCGTCCATATTTTTTAATCCTTTTCCTTGTTTAATATTAACCAAAATAGCATGCATGTCAATTTAAGTTATTAAATTTTCATGTCATACTCTAACTACAACTCAAACGTATGATGAATTATTTATAGCAAACGAGGTTTGAATCCGGGAGTTTGGATATTTCTACTTCTAGTTAGTGTGCTGCGGCGAGGACTATGTTAATGTAAACTGTGCATAAAACCAATACTGTAATAATAATGCACTTTTCCGTATTTTTCTTACGGTACATTATAGTTGAACTATGTTTTATAAACAATCAACGAGTAATTAATTATGATCAACCTAAGGTACGACTAAAAGACGCGATGTGAAGAAGTTGAACAATAGGGCAGCGATTAGATAACGATTTACTAGCGGTGACGTAACTCCGTGGTCTCGACCCACGTGACTTTTTACTGTTTCAAATGAGTTGGATAACCACTAAAACATATCTAGGCATGCATCAGAATGTAATTTGCAATACGAAACTGTAATTTATGTACCCGTGCAATTGAAGTAAACTTAATACTAGGGAAAGTTTTTTATACAAAATTATAAGTCAACAAATTTTGGAAACGGGATTAAATTGATAGGTATCATTTACAATCGATATGAGGTTGAATGATCATGAAGAAATATACTGGACATTGGAATGAATCGATAGATCGGAAAATCACCCAGTTAATGCTCCGAAATCATAGTCAAGGTCAATATTTGGATGCACATTCTCCCCCTGATTTTAGGATGTCTCCGTTTTTCGAACTTACTACAACTGTTATTAAGCCAACAATGGCGTGTATTAGTAGTATGTAACTGTAAAAATACATAGTTAATACAGTTTAAGTTTAACGGAAATAGGCCGAAATGGATGAATGAAATTAATGATTGTTCAAAATTTAGTTATTAATGCTGCGTTTAAAAAACACAAAATATGTCCCTCTATGTTCCTTTATAAGAAAAACAGCTCAATTCGTCAGCTATACTGTACATCAAAACATTACTGGTCTTTGCAAGGAATCACAGGAAAGGAGTGAAGGAAACAAAATTTTCCCGGATATTTGCCATCGTTAAGTGAAACAAAAACGTAGTAACACTACGTTTCGAGATCTGCAATCCGATCTCTTCTTCAGGTAAATAACTAAACTAACACATAATTACAAATTAGAAAAGAGATCATCACACCTGTCACAAATTGGTCTAACAAGAAATGCGACAGCGTAGGCTTGCAGGTCCCCAGAGTTGTGAAATCATGTAATAACACCGATCTCTATTACATTGCAAATTTCTTACTCAATATATTCCGCAACAAATAAGAGAACTGCAGGTGCTGTCCTCTTACAAATCTCGTGTCTCTGTCTGGCTGTTGGAAGTCGGCGCTGAACACGATCAGTCGCTGCTCTCATCTATTTACTAGACTAATATTTCCGCTCCCATTGTACTGATGGATATTGAAGGGGATCTGTTGGTATAGTATCATACTATTTGCACAAATGGACCTTTACTAATATTTCTAGCAACGTACTATACTATTTTGCTGCACTGTTTTGCTATGGCCGTCAGGCAGCGTAGCTCTTTTCTCCTCCGATTAATCTTAATACTTCTAAAGTAACTCAAATTTAGCTTTTAAATAACGTTAATACCGTTAATTTAATTCAATAATTATATTCCAAAACAAGTTACATACCTCATTTTGTTTGTTTCATATGGGTTGATAAAAATATCGTTAGTTTATCATTTATTTGTAGCACACATTTATGAGGTCTGTGGCCAATAAATTACAGTTGTTTATTTTTATTTTTGTTTTTACGGTAATTAAGTTACGTAAAGTTACGGTATTTATTAAATTAAGTTATAAATTAAGTTACGGTAATTATTTTTCTTACCGTTATAATACCACGTGTGCACATCGGCCAGAAATAGGCAGGTCACCAGGCACTAGCCTCTGTGACCCATGTGGGACTAATTGCGAATAAAAATTTTCCAATGTTTTCGTAAGATGAATAAATAAATTTTACTTAATTTTAAATGTTTTATACAAAATTAATAAATAATATGAGAGTGCCGATGTACAAACGGTCTACGTCGTCGGACTTTGGATTTGAGCAAGTGATAGCGTAAGTTGAAATCCTGTCTGTGGCCATAGCATTTTTATTAGTACTATCGACCTTGTACAACATCGACTCTCCCCCCATATTACGTTTGATAAGATCCTCGTACAGACTAGTGGCCCTTGAGGACGGGCAGAATAAGACTTTAATCCTTACACTCCCATTTTAAAGGTGAGAATCAAACTCAGCTAAACGATCTAGACGTGGGACTTGAATTCAAAGCAGCACAGGTTCATCTTTTGACCATTCACTCTTCCCATACCAATACTGTCAACATGTACTACCTCTTATCACTGTATAGTAGTTTGATAAGAAACTTAAGAGTCCTCACTCATCGGAACGGTACGATAAGACTGAAGAAGGGATTGGTTACTCTTCAAAAGAATAACAAATATTATATATACCGATTGTGCCTAAAATGTATTTACCGCAACAAACCCTCATTTCGGAGGATGGATCAAAAACCTTTTAGGAGTAACCCTTTCGCATGACACCTCATATTAAAGGTTTTTGCAAAAGAATAACCAAAATAAAGAATGGCCGAAATACAGGTATTTAAGTGGAATATGAACACAGTAGTGTTGAATTGAAGTTATAACTTACCTTTGTCGAAATGGTATCAATGTTGAATAGAATAGTCAGAAATTATGAGGTTTTCTTAGTGTGATTGTTTTGTCTCATTACTACATTTTATTCGAGTTATTTATCAATAGGTCATACTGTTTTGTTTGTTTTTTTACCCTTACTCTTCGTTTTACGTAAGAGAGGAGTAACTTTAGGATTTTAGGGTGGTGTTACTCCAAATCCCCATAGGAAATTTTAAACTCTCAAGTGTTCAAAAGTTATGGTGGGGGCTCTAGAGCCACTCGGTATATATATATATATATATATATATATATATATATATATATATATATATATATATATATTATATATATATATATATATATATATATATATAAATATATATATATATATATATATATATATATATATATATATATATATATATATATATATATATATATATATATATGGATTTGTATATAGCCTAATTTGTATAAGATCTCTTCGATGTTGTAGACTTTTATAGTGTTGGACAGGTTAGGTTGAAGTTTCTCAGATGTTAGGAAGTACCAACAATAAAACGGCAACTCAGACAAGACTAATGGCTTATTTCATCACCCCAGGTGTGTTAAATATCCCAAACCGAGTGCGAGATGTGTCTCTGTGGGGGAAACAAGCACAAACGAGTAGCAGAAGTAGACGTGTTAAGTGGAGTCAATGAACAAATACACAGACCGGAATAGAACAGCAACAATAAAGAAACAGCTGAGCTTAGTTGTGCCAACCCTGCGGAGTAAGATATCTCCGCCCTAGTTGGAGAGGTTGCCACTTCGATCCGGCCAGCGCTAGTGTCGCCGCCCCAGGCGCTAGCGGCAGTGTCTGCTGCACCGTGAAGGTGTACGAGGCGTTTGCGACTCGCAATGCGGTCTTTTTCCGCTATCTCCCTTCTAATGAACTTGAAGAAATCGTATTACTGAATTATTACTTCATTAATGTGTAGCGAAGAACTCATCTTGAATTTGTTTATACAAAATGTACCTGTTTTAAATAATTTTTTACTCAACTGCATTTTATAAAATAATGTTAACTCACCTTACTACGATAGTTTACAAAACATTTCTCGTCTAAAGCTGACTTTTTTCTTTAGGGATAGAAACTAATTATAGATCCAAATCCTTAAGAAATGTTACGGTCTAATAATAATTTATATATGGTTATTACGTTTTTTGTAGCCAGTTTAGTTAAAACACTCCTCAAAAATCGGTTGTTTGCAGAAACGTCATGGATTAATTATAATGCACTCAAGTCGTAAGGTGAAAGTACAGAAACTGCGATCGTGACGTTTCCTTATCTTTGTGCTTTTATTTGATCGTAAAGAAAGATTCCTTGCTAGAGCATATTGCTCCATTTCCATTTGTTAACACTTCACACTAAATTATTTGTACAGTTCTCAAATCCTCTGCTCTACCCCGCTCCACCCATAACACTTCAAACCCAAAAAAGATTTTAAATAACAGACAAACTAATTGACAATTAAAGTTCCATACTATTGAATTTAAAAAATATGAAGATCTGAAAAGATCTGCTGTCGGATTTCCTCAAATTTTGCCCTGCATTTTCACTTTCTCCAGAAATTATATAAATGTGTCAACTCGCCTTTTGGTTTCAACTTCCGTTAAAAAAGGATTTGTTTACGAATAAAAAGCAGAAAACGGTATTTTAACACATTTCTATATTTCTTCGTCCTAATTTTGCCAGGATTTTTAAAATGGAAAAATCAATAAAATAACTCTTAATCATGTTAAAACAGACACCATCCAGGGGATGTTGTGTATTTAATATTAAAAATTAATATTTGTAGTTATTCTCCAATAAGAGAGTTGTCCTATTACTAAGCTATTTATCCATTTTCCAACCAAATAATCTATTTGGACACAAAAAATAAGCGTTTTTCTAAAGCACAAATGTGCTTTTCTTTACTTTGTCACAAACTGAATCTAGAATGTCACAATACATTGTTGAGTTTACGAACTTCAATACTGGTAGAAGTGGAGTACGAGTAGAACTATAACTTGCATTACATTTGCAGGAGACTATGCATGAATAATGCGAACCAGGGTTGAGTTTTGTGAAATACCACAAAGGGCAAAAATAAGCACGGTTGCTAGTACAGTATATGTCAGCCACTAGAATAAACATACTATACAAACAAAGCTTGGTAAGTGAGTACTTAGACTGTATCATAATTGCTTTTCGTGTTATCATATGCAAAGTTGTTTTATAAGCTTCACTTTTTAGTTACGAAGATAAAAACATCCGTTTAATATCACCTACTTCGTCAACAACATTGTCTTGTGTTTATGTTATATGAACAGCTATAAACTTCATTGATTTGTGTAGACGATAAAACAACTGTTTATGTCACCTACATTGTGAATCATCTTTCTCATGTTACCATATGCAAAGCGGTTTTATAAGCTTCACTTTTTAGTTACGAAGATAAAAACATCCGTTTAATATCACCTACTTCGTCAATAACATTGTCTTGTGTTTATGTTATATGAACAGCTATAAACTTCACTGATTGGTGTAGACGATAAAACAACTGTTTATGTCACCTACATTGTGAATCATCTTTCTCATGTTGCCATATGCAAAGCGGTTTTATAAGCTTCACTGTTTAGTTACGAAGATAAAAACATCCGTTTGATATCACCTACTTCGTCAATAACATTGTCTTGTGTTTATGTTATATGAACAGCTATAAACTTCACTGATTGGTGTAGACGATAAAACAACTGTTTATGTCACCTACACTGTGAATCATCTTTCTCATGTTGCCATATGCAAAGCGGTTTTTATAAGCTTCACTGTTTAGTTACGAAGATAAAAACATCCGTTTGATATCACCTACTTCGTCAATAACATTGTCTTGTGTTTATGTTATATGAACAGCTATAAACTTCACTGATTGGTGTAGACGATAAAACAACTGTTTATGTCACCTACACTGTGAATTATCTTTCTCATGTTACCATATGCAAAGCGGTTTTATAAGCTTCACTGTTTAGTTACGAAGATAAAAACATCCGTTTAATATCACCTACTTCGTCAATAACATTGTCTTGTGTTTATGTTATATGAACAGATATAAACTTCACTGATTGGTGTAGACGATAAAGCAGCCTGTTTAATGTCGCCAGCGTTGTGAATCATATTATTGTTTCTCATGTTATTATATCAACAGCTGTTTCATTTGTTTTACTGTTTATTTACGAAGATAAAACAGCCCGTATAGTGTTGCCAAATTTCTCAGCCAAATGTTGTCATATGAACAGCTGTTTCATAAGTTTCCCTGTTTAGTTCCTACGGTAAACAACTCGTTTAGTATCGCCAACCTTATCACATATAAACACGCCTTTTTGCAAAGAAATTATTATTATGTTAACAAAAAGTATAGTAAAGTAAATATGTCTTACTTTACCTGGCGAAATTAGGGCTAAGAAGCCCTTTCTAACAAAATCTGGGGAGTAACGGCTCAAAGGTGACTTCGGAACCAATGGCCAAACTGATTGAGGTGAAGAATTATTGTGTACACTTAAATAATAATGAAAGGGCCATTTTCTTCATTATTAGTAAGTTTTAGTTAGGTTTTATATTGTAGCAAAGTGATTTTTACATTTGATATTTTACGAACACTGCCTCGTCTATCTTTGGATGGCAGTATTTCTGTACTGGGCGCTTACTTTGTACTTTTATGTTCCATTATATGCAGTAGCATTTTTTTTTTTTTTTTTAACATATACTACGAATTATCCTAATAGGCTAACAACGTATGTGTTTTTTATATTTAAGGTAAACAACTAGTACTAAAAAGAATTATTGAAATAGTTTTGCAATTTCACTAAATACTTGAAATCTTGGAAAGATATTGTATATTTATTTCTGGGGTATATAAACACAAACTCGCATGTCATAAATCTTCGAAGAAAATGTTTTCACGATTGATGTAGTGTAAGTCATGAAATTACTTTGTAAAATTATAGTATTGGTCAATCAAAAATCAAAATTTTGTTAATGTTACAAAATATGTTTTGCATAATTGCGTCGCTATATACAGCGTCATAGACCCTATACTGTATTAATTTCAAAACAGTTAATATATTTTACATGATTTTAATACTTCTACGTTACTAAAACGTTCACACATTTTGTAGTCTTACTAAGCTCCATCTAATGATACTGCTTAGTTAGCTTACACTACAACCAACATCATTCGTCTGCAACATCGGTCATTCTTGGCTTGACAAGAACTTTCTTACGCTTTAGTAACTCCGCAAGAGAAGGAGCCCTTTACCTTCTCCCAATATAATCAACGCTAAACAATTAAAGCATTAACATGTTCCTTTAATCAACAATCTTGCTCCTTAATCGAATTTTGTACCACATAAGTACTCTCTAATATATGTCAGGCAAAACTCAATTACAGAGTTCAGGCTTTAAACTTTGATTAAAGAGCAATATGACGACAGTTTAACTTCAGTTAGTTAATTTACCTGATAATTCCTAGATAGTCCTCCCCTTCCCACAACAAATAACCTGACATACGAATATTCAATGTCTGAACTAGCACAGATTTTTTAAGGTTAGTATCACGTATGGGTTGGTATCAAAAATTGAAACAAAGATTAAAGCCTCCATCAACCAACAAGTAATACCCATCACATTCTTTATTATTTTATTTCGATCCCACTCTGATATAAAACATGAAAACGAGAGCGCCGAAAGTTTAGGTTTTTATTGTATTTTGAAATTCAGAATGCTTTAAAATCAAAAACAAAATTATCTGGGCATTGTTACAGTTTCATTACAAATATTCTGGTCAACTTTGTGTAAAGTAGTACAATTTTGAAAATTTTCATTTAATACATTTAATTTACTATGGTTTTACACAATAAGATGCAAAGATTTAATGAACGTCATTACCAATTGAGAGGTAGTACAGTATCACGTCATCTCCTGTTTATTGTACAAACATTGAGGATTTTACTCTGCGCTGTAACTGTACAACAAATTCCCCTATTGTTTGAAATTTAACACTTACAATTGTGTAAACTATATCAATTGACACTATAAAGTAACATCAATTTACTGAAATGATGATTTGTTCACTATCAAAGTATGATTTATTTAAGTTATAAGAAATAACTAAAATAAAACCACTATTAGTAGTTTTTTAGTATTTTACTATTAGTGTTGACTGTTTCCCTCATGCAATGCTTTTTATGGCAAAACAGTTTTCTGATTCTAAAATTAAGAAAGTTGGAGTTGATCCGACATTAAAAGATCTCTGAAACACTCTAGGACCGAGCGTATCATTCTGTTCGTGGATTTGTAAACATAATAAACTTGTTAAATCGTTGAATACTTTTAGTATTCGTATTTATGTGTAAATCGGAATATATCGGACTAAAACCAATATGATAAGAGAAATTTTTAAACTCATATTGATAAAGTTACTAATTAATTTAAATACGCCATATAGTGCAGTCATTTTAGCGAACAACCTGATAATGAGAGATAATAAGCAGAATATTTGTATATACCTTCCTTTTGGTGATCTAAAAGTTGTCTCCAAAGTAATCTTGTATCTGCGTCGTCAGTTAATCAAGATAAAAGGTAAAAACACTTTATCATTATTACCTCTGGGTTATCTTTGGTTCTATTGCTCCAATAATGTTAACATGTTTTATAAAAAATTGTAGAGCATATTGTTTGAAACATTTTTTCATGCGCTCAATCGTTTTTAAGATAGAGGGCGATGACCACGCAGCCATGCGTACTGTAGTGCAAGGTTAGCCGTGAATATCTGCGAATATTACCTTGAATTTGAATAATTACAAATGAGGTAATACATTGTGTTTAATAACATTTTACATATTTTCAATATATTCATTTAAGTATTCTTACCTACTTTGTGTAATTATAAACTCATTAAATGAAATACGTATTGTAAATCTTAATTTACGAAAAGTTGAAAGTTGAACAATGTTATTTTATCTTTAAGGTTTTCAGATATTAGATAGTATATTATACTTATTATACGAGTATATCTTATAGTTACATTATTTTATTCGAAGTAAATTTTAAGGGAATAAAACGGGATAATATAATTTTATATTTATTCGATTTAATTTAACATTAATAAATATATTAAATTAATAATTCTATAAAGAAAACAGTGAAAATCTATAAATCTTTTAAAATGTACCGAAAAAAGTATGAATTTTCTTTTTCTTCATCGTCATTTTCTGGGGGTTCGAGAATTTCTGTTTTATCGTCATCTTCGTTGCCCTGAATCGTTGCTTTTAAACCTTAAAGAACTTTAGACTCAAATGCACTCTCTTCCTCACAGTCACTTTGCAGTAAAACAGCATTGAAGGAAGCTTGCCCATTACACTGGCCACAATCAAAGGTGCATTGCAACCCCGCTTTTCTATACCCACATTGTGAACCACATTCATTCTTACAATTACAAAATAATGTACTACGTAATTTATCGAGAACTGGTGGTAATGTTGTTATTGGTTCCAGGAATTCATTTTAGAATACCTCTGGGGTTCAAAATCATGCCCTAACCATTTTTGAACTTGGTGCTGCGCTTTTCAGTGAAAGAGTAGCTATCTAGAGAGGTTTATGAAGTTTTCTATATTTAATTATCTGAGTATATCGAAGGTGATCTATAATATCCTCATATTTTGGAGCCTATAATATCGTTAATAAGATTTGAATTCCGCTTTTGTATAATTCTTGGACATTGTAGTTTTCTTGTAGAGAAACTTGAACTAGCTCGTCGAAATCAGAAAGTATTACTAATAGTTTGATTTTTTTCCTCTCTTTTACACAGCGTACAATTTGTGTCATATCCACTGTATACATGTAAAAATAAAATTTGCTTTTACAAATTTGATACTTCCCAAAAGTATAGATTTGAAGTAATAAGATATACAATAAGTATTTCATTGGATAAGTTTATAATTACATAAAGTGAGTAAGTATTATTTAATGAAAACATATGGTATATTATTAAAGTCCAATAAAATTTGATCACAGATTGTGTGCACTCTACATTTGTATAATAGATGATAACACCAGTGGAGTGATAGAAACCGAGATAATCACGGAAAGCAGTTTTTTTATCTTGAATAGTAACAACGCAGACACGAGATTATATGAGACTTAAGACAACTTTTAGAACGCGAAAATTAAGTTATATAAAATATCCAGCTTATTATATCTCAATCTAAGGTTTACCTTGTTTTATGCTATAATGACTTGACAACTACTACTGTATATCAATTAACCTTCCTTAAAACCTCCCTTCCCCCTGTGTACTCTGATTCATTAGTAGTGTTCTTTTAACGAAATCTCAAAAAAGCTCGGAGTCTCACAGGGCATATCCTTAGTCTCCTTTTACAATCACACGTACGCAGATTATTTAGTGTCGTGTAACAGTTGCGTTCCCCGGCTCACCCTCGTGTATGATCCTGGTGATCGTGGAACAACTCATGCCGTGTTTTCATAACCATTTGTCAGAATATACGGGAGTCTCCATGTCAATAAAGAAGTGCGTGTAGTTTCACGGTTGCAAACCCCTGGTATTCTAATAAGTGCGGCTCGTACATGCGAAAACGAAAGTGGGTCCATTCTTTGGAAAGATCATTAATGCAAACAGAGGCCGGAAACAGACTCCTAGTGCTCGGTTCCGGAGAGGGAGCTGCCGCGCTGAAAACAGCTGATTAATTTGTTCCGAAACAGCGGATCTCGGGTTAGGCACACTGTTGGTTCTAATTTGAACGCTGGACTTCCGCAAGCGTGTGGAGGTATCCCCTTAATTAATTTTGCGTTTCCTGATACACGGAACCAACATTGGGAGTATTTTATACATTTTCTGTTTTCTTATTCAGAAAACATTCTTCTAACTGAAAAATTAACTCCAGCAAAATTTCAAAATTTATATGAATTGTAACAATTTAGAGTTTTAATGTCCTTTCAGAACATAAGAACATAAGAAAATCTAGAATATATCAAATATGTTTTTGAATTTAAGACCTTACCCCATTCTATATTTTAGGCTTTTATGTTTTTGTGTGCAACAGAATACTTTAACTCGTACATTATAGAAACATGCGGGTAATTTTATGTTTTTTCTTCATGCTAGAAGATAAAAAAGTATTGCATTCATTTGTGACCAGCAATTAAAAGCATAAGAATAGTATTTATTGTTCAATGCAGATTATTCTAAAAGCATTATTATATGTTACAACGAACTGTAAAGTTTGGACTTAAAATTGGTTAACTTTCCAATTAAACAGCTAGTGGTAGATTTTCTTAAAACCTACTTCCAAATAACTTTTTAAACGAAGCTGTACAACACAGATTTATTTTATATGACTAGTTTTAATTAATTTTTACCATTTTCTTGTTACGGTAAACCACAGCAATTGTTGAATTGTAAGAGTTGTACCATTGTATCATAGTTGAAAGATCTATAGACGATTGTAGATAGTATAGAGGTGGTTTTTTGTATAATTATATTGGATACGTATCTGAATCATCAGTGAAGGGATAGTTGGAAATCTTTCCAGACTTCTAGTAAATATTTCCTCAACTATGTGTTAAAGACACAGTCTTTACAGAAGGAAGAAAATTATAGTTCCATAACAAATAAAAGAAGATTAAATTAATAATTGGTAAATCACACCCATGAACAATCGCATGAAGAAATTGTTATAATCCATAGTGAATAATGGCTCGAAAAGCATGTTTTTCATACGTAAAACTAATATTTTCATAACTTACTATAACTAATTAAAAACGTACTTCACTTAACTTATCCACTAAAATTTATCCATACTGTACAACATTAATATCCTTATCTTTAAGCTTTTTCCTTATAGCCTAGTTGTAAAATTACCGTAAACCTCTAATATAAATGTCCATACGTTTCTGGTGGAATGATAAAAAATATTGTTTTATTCTTCCTCAAAGAAGACATTAATGACTGTAACTAAAAATTAATCCAACAAAAAACCGACCACACCACCACAACCCCTAGCGGCGTAAACATTCTTGAACAACGTATTTAATAGCATATGACTTTGAGCAAATTAAACAAATTGAATTGACATGATTTTGTAAATGTTGCTTCTGCCTTGTGAATTACTGATGGAAAATTTTGCAAACCCATGTTATCAAGATTTAACTCGACTAACTCTTGTTCTCAAGATGACCGTCCGTCAAAATAATATTTATGCATCTTGAGTTCTAAACTCCGATTTGCCTCGAAGTATTCTTTAGTAGGGTAAACCGAGGAATCATTCTGAATCATTTAAGTCTATAAACCAGTTCATGTGGAAGTACGTCACACTACACGCCATGTAACAGTTAACGCTAAGGTTGAACGCTACATCTCAAGCCTATAGCACATTTAGTTCTTCGGGTGCCCTGTGGTCAGATGACAACATAAAGAAAAGAAATGTATAGATTACCCAGTAAGTGATAGACTTCAATGACGCTCAGCCTAATTCCATGGTTAGATATAAACCATCATAGAACTCATTCTCTATGTAGAAATAATGTTTGATGCAATATTCAAAACCTGCAGATTACCTTTACCGAGTTATCATGCCACATGATACATTCACATTTTAGTTTATTGAGGTTTCGTAGCAGTATTTGAATAATAAAGGTTCAGCTAAGGTAAGGAGAGTACTACACCGCAAAAGTGCGCAAAAATAAGATTTTGTCACAACTTTAAACATTGACTTATGCTTTATTGTTTCCTTCTTTTTACTGTATGCATAATTTGCATTTGTTAATATGTCACATGTTAAAATCGCATATATCTTTTACTATTTTATTTATTCTGCAACTTTCTCCTTGCCACAATAGATAAAAATAACACCAATGTAAAAATATTTTCTAACGCCCAGCGAATCCCATGGAGTGACATGCACTAATCATCGAACTACATGTTTTGTTCATATATAAATGAAGCTTCATGCAAAATTCATGCAAAGTCTATAGGGCAGTTAGTTTTCGAGATGTGCGGATAGACAGGAAGATACAAACTAAGACAGACATGCAGACAAAAATTAAATTTTTCCAGCCCCACGAGTGATAGGCTTCGCTAAAGCTCAGCCAATTGCAGTCTAAATAGCAAAAACGCTAACTTATCAGGATACATTTACAGATATCTTCTTCTGTTTGCGTAGCATTATCAGGTAAATAATCACTCTCTGTTAACAAATAATCTTAATCTAAAACTAACATAATTTTATAATTGAAATTACTATAATAAATTATTGTTAATGTCTAAAACATAACGAATAGAATTTTAAAAAATGGATATTTAGAAATATATTTGCACTATAATAGGCTTTTTCTTAAAAACCAATATTTCCATCAAAGTGGATACTGAATCGATATTCAGTCCTTCTTGAGGATGCACCCACTCTTGGAGGCGGCCCCACTAACGTTGTGTACCCTTCTCACAACCCAAGAGAAATGTAAGGTTCCAGCCCATCAGGTTGTGCTACGTTATACTCGTATGTATATTGACGTGGCGTGCCTCACCGTACACAGTTTGAGTGAACGTTAGTGCGCTTCTCTTCGCATAGAAAATTTGATTATAAAGGACAGCTGCTTTTTTCGAGCCTACAAATTCCAAAAACGAACAAGAAACTGCAGACTGTGAAAGTGCGTTTGTTTTCTCGACAGAACAACGAAGTTATCTTCAATCTGAAAGTTGGAGCAATGTGTATAACGGTTCCTATGCGTTTCGTAACGTTTAGAAAACTTTGTGAATATATTTATTTTTTATTTTAACAATTACTCGTAATTTACATTACGTACTAAAACTTCAACTGCATCCTCAAAACGTAAATGGTTAACTGATAAAGTGAAAATCAATCATTTCAGGGGACATGACGTATTCATTTTACAGAAGATCAGAGGAACGGAACACAAAGAGCACCATACAAATCTGCTTTATCAACATGAGTACTAATGAAACAAACAAGAGCTAATCAAGCAGATGTAGCAGCAATCCCTCAAAAGCAACATGGGGCCTAATAAAAGGTTTTACGTCTCAAGTTGGGTTTCCGAGGCTAAGGGACTGGATGATTGAGCATGGTGATAAAATGGTTTTGAATCCAGTTGCATCCTTGTTTCACGGTCATTTCATTAATACTGTTACTTTAACGCCAGCCTTAATAAATCAATCCCAAAGTGTTCCTGTAAATGCACGGAGTCCCATGACAGCACTATTTAAATCTTAGAATGTAATAAATCTTAAATATAATAGAATTGTATGCTGTCCTGAAGGCGATGAACTGACAAACAGCAAAGGTGAGGATTGTTTTGGCGTTTCTTCCTCATTGATTAAAGATTGTTCAGATAAAATTGCACGTGTATTATTTTTAATATTCAATCAAACCCTATCCGAGGGGATATTTCCCCAGTATTTTGAAACGTCTAGGACTGTTCCGGTATTTTAAAAGAACTATCGCTACGGTTTTAATTATGATGAACTAATTTTTTCTAAAATCTTTGAAATTATTATTCACTGCAGACTCCTCTCTTTTCTAACGAGTAACAATGTTTTCACTGCACCTTAGTTTGGGTACAAACGTAATCTTAACACACTATCCGCTATATTTCCAATTCTCGAACAAATTCACGCTTCTATGAATCATGGTATCTGTTCAGTGGGCTTCTTTTGTAACCTTAGCAAAGCCTTTAATGTGGTTGACTACCAAATCCTTCTTAAAATACTCTAGCAATATGGTATCAGAGGCGTGGCTTTAAAGTGGTCCCCTTCGTACTTGACCAACACATTTAAAATTACAGGAGTCACCCAATATCCAACGGTGAGTCGTTCTGAACACAGCCTAATCGAAAATGGCATTCCCAAGGGTTCCGTCTTAGGACCTTTATTGTTCTTAGTGTTCATTTATGACTTGCCTTCATTTTTAAATAATCCAGACTATCTTCACAACCCGAAAATTATTTTGTTTACCGATGATACAAGACATTTCCTTGAGTATTGTGGTTCAATTTCCATACAAGCACAGTTTGATTATCACAGGTCTGCGACCTAACAGCTGATTCATTATTTACATGTAATTTATATGTATTTTAGGGCGGTGAAACCAAGAAAATATTTAATAATTCCAGGACATCAGGTTATGTAACAAAACTCACCATAATTTGAAAAACTGTATTTTTTATTTCTTTTTGTTACATTTCTATTTGCGCTAAGAAACAAAATAATCGTTGTTTTGTTATATTTCTTTCTAGTGTGTACTACAATAATTCCTAATTTACAATAGTTCTATGGTTTATCTTTTGTTGACATACAGCTTCTACCCGCTTATTGCGTACTTGTTTTAATTTGTACGTCACACTTCAAAATATAACCATATAAGATTTTAGGCTACCAATGTGACTTCCAACTGATTGTTTAGGCTACTAATACCATTAATGTGACTTATCGAAAGTGTATTAATTTACTTGACAGTTTATGAAACATTTGCGGTGAATATAGTGTATTGAATCAACGGCTTAATATTACAGACTTTGTGAAAAAAGTTTATTTTGCCTATTTCGGGTTAAAATTGGAGATAAATATAGGCATGGGCACCCCATAAAGTTTGCAAACGGTGTGTTGAGGATCTCCGAAATTGGGTCAAGTCAAAGACAAGTAAAACGCTTTTCGTTATGGAATCCTGTGGTTTGTTGAGAGCAAAAGACCATAGTTACTATGGTTACTTTTGCTTATGTGATAGAAAAAGGTATAATTCAAAAGGGACACATACTATAGCCTACCAAAATCTAAACTCAGCAATTCATCCTATCACCCCTGGCAGAGATATACCAGTTCCCTAGGCACCTGCTAATTTGGAAGAGAAATATAATTCTGCTGAAGATGGAATTATATTTGAACCAGAAAATCATTCCAGTTCTGATTTTGAATTGACATACTACCAAAATTGTTTTCTCAGAAGGATATGAATGAGTTTTTGCTGGGATTTGAATCTGCCCAAAAGATGCCGCTGAATTACTTGGATCAAGGTTTAAAAGTAGAAATGTGGTCTTGCCAGGTGTATCTTTCCCTTTACAGACATCATGAAAAGAGCTTTATCCATTACTTTGTCCAGGAGGATAAGCTGGTTTACTGTATCGATATAAAAGGCTTGATGGGTCCATTCAAAATTCAATATGATGCAACTGAATGGCGTCTTTTTATATATTTTTGTAGAAATGAAAGCTCAGGAAGTTTTACCCCACAACTTTTTATGCTTCCATTGTAGGCCATTTTGTGCACCTCAGAATATTATTAGAATTTGGATTTAGTTCTTCGTAAACTGAAAACTTGCGTCATTGTAATTTACTAATAAAGACCTTTAGTTTAATGTACTACCCAACCTATGTTCTCATTAAAGATTTCCTTCTGACTACTTACGGGCCATCCCCCTGACATGACAAAACATGGTAGTTATTTCAAAAAGTAGATTAATAAGTGCAATAATTATGTCATCTTTCATGAACATACTATACAAAAATTCATTCTTTGTTTGAAGTTTGCTTTTGACGATGGAAGGATTGTGAAGGAAATAGGATGTCCCGGACATTTGCTATCGTTCATGATATAAAAAATTAGTAACACCCATAACCTATATTGATCAGTAAAAATTAATATGTTTGTCTTTAAACTATTTTCTTTAGACCAGATTACAATATGTCCCAAAATTCTGCTTTAAATTCCTACCACTTCCTCGCATAATAAACAAACCATATTTTCTATTACTCGTTTCTATAGAAAGTTTACCTTAAAAAACTATGACACATATAATCTTCTGGTTGGAATAAGTAATAATTTCGGTAGTTATCTTGTCCGCGAGGTATAAGACATATTCTCGAGGAACTGACATAATAGCTAATTCAATAAACAAAATTATACTATGAATTATATTCATTTTTATGGAGATGCAAGCACTAGACCTTGATGCGTTACCCTTCTGAGAATCACTAATGACTAACCACGCAATTTACACATCTAAATAAATCAGAAGCATTTCCTAATTAGAGAATTGTATCACTCTGATATTTTTAATGTTTTTTTCGTCACTGTCACTAGCAATATCAATAATTAGATGGTGGACTATGTTTAGGTATCACAATCGCGTGACTAGGATTTCAACACTGTAACATTGTACCGTTTTTAATTTAAGTTTTAACTGTAGTTACTTATGTTTCTTCTTGGAATGCCACTTCTACCCGAGATTAGAAACCATCATGGCCAATTTTCTCTGTTCACCTCTGTCTTAAATAATTGCTGTCATTGCAGTTAAACCATTCTCTTACGATTTCCATCCAACATACGAGTATCCTCCTTCTTCCTCTACTTCTCTGTCTATTAATTTTGTCATGAATAATTCATTTTAAAAGTTTACACTTACTTCCTCTTTGATTCTCTTAATTTATTTTATAAATTTACGTGTGGTGTTCAACTTATGGAAAGCTATCGTTTCTTACATTACCCTATGTATGATATTCTCGATACTGTAAACACCACATTCCAAAAGCTACTCTCTTAATTATTCCTTGTTTAAGAATACTGGATTTAACATCATATAAAATACTGTACGTACTAGTAGTTAATTAGTTTTACATATTTTTAAAGTCAATTTTGTATCTAAATTTACTAAGTTAAATAGCAAAATTGAAACATAAATGTATTGTAAGTAATTTTTCGTATATAATGTAATAGAGAACCGACCTTCATATGACACAAAGAGTAAAATGAAAAGTTCAAAGTGGGCAAGGCGTTGGAATTTGCCCTTTTGCCCAAGCAGCAAAGCCAGAAGTTTCACCCTTTTTTAGCACTCAATAAAAGTATTATTATTGTGTTTTAAATAAAGGAATGTACAACACTTTTTAATTGGCTGGGAATATTTTAAAAAAGTGGAGTCCGTGATAATTTTAGTGCACATATGAATTCAGGCTGAATTCATATGTGCAGACCTCTGAATAAAGTCGTCGATCCGTGAGATGAATTAGAGATATATAGGTAAGAAATGGTGATAGAACATTTATGATGATAAATTATGCTTATCAGGAGGTCTCCGATATATGAATTTCTATTTCTCTTAATAAATAGGTAGTTATCATTTCCTCGTTGTAATAATTAATCGTCCAACCTTTGCATATTGAGTATTTTTATTAATACTCATTTGTCATACATTCTGTTACTTATCCACAATTTTAATTTTTATTAAATATATTTAGGTATTCGGATGTTACAGTAAATATTGTAGCGACTGAACAACGTTAGAGTTCAAGAAAATAACATTATTTATTTTATGCCGTTGGAGAAAGTTTTAAAAATGTGTCCTGCTTATTAAAGAATATATTTTTTCGTTTGTAGTACGCGTGTTCACATGTAATATCGAGGCTGAATCTGATTTATGACTCAGGGTGAAACATTGCATTAGGAACCATGATCTCCGAACTTTTGGAAACTATCCGAATCCAGAAAAATATATAATTATAACATTAAATTTATTGTAATGTTAATGATAGTATTATTGCGCTTTTAAAAGTTATTGGAATGCGAGGTTGTTTTAGAGAACATATTTGTTAATTTATGGGCCAGTAGAACCAGAACTCTTATTGAGCGATTTCTATAACTATTTGAAGCTGCGTAAAGAATCAACTTGAAAACTGTTAAATTTGTTTAGTTACCATTTGTTAAATAAAGTTGTATTTAATGCATAATTTAATAATACTTAAAATATGTTTGTAACAAAATGTTATGTACTTTATGTATAACGGTTACGTAAGTACGCACTTAAAGTATTGAACATATACGCAATTTCACAACGTTTGTTCATAAAATAATATCTTCACAAAGCCATATGAAAGGTGTTTTAAAACTTAGTAAAATTACAAAAAAATATTATTGATTCAAATATTTATTACAGTTAAACTACTTATTGAAAGTTCAAGTTTTATGTACCAAGAAATAAGTAAGAAAAATCTTCATGCAAAATTAAATTGAATAATATTTAATCTTTAATGTGACAGAAGTATCATGTGGATGTCCTCTCACATATGCCTTTGAGAGTGAGAACTGTCCATACAAGCGCTCTACGACACACACTCGGTCCCTGATGGACAGCAATATGTGATGACAGTGTTAATTAAAATCACATATTGTAAATTATTTGTAGTTAATAACAACAACCAACTCTTCACAGTCAGCTGTTTTCTAAAATCAGTTACAATGTATAATGCAGTCATTTCACAGTCAAATCATTTCAGGTTTCAAATTATTATAAAGCAGTTAATTTATGTGCTGTTCACAAAAAAACACAATTGTTATTTAATGAAATTCGGTGCTCAAAAGATATGTTATCAAGGTACGTCCAAACACATTACTTAACACGATGATACATTACATACAACATACAGGATACTTCTACATTGTAATAACCTCTGAGACATTTTTGTACTTTACAAACAAAAATGACGAAAAAATGTTGTAACATTTTGAATAAAAGTTTCATAATATCTTGCTAAACTGCAAAATAATAAAACATTAGCAGCTGTATAATAGGTTTATTAGTAAATTTAAAATATGTATGTACCCAGAATCCAATATTTCAGATTAAATTGTAAGTACCAATAAAGCACATATTTCCTGAACTCTACTTATGTCGAACTAAAATTTAAAATTAACATACATGTAAACGTCATTGCTATGTCACTTCAGATTTCTGACGATCAGCTTATTTCAGCTGGTGTTAGTTATACATTCCTGGAACAAGAAGTCTGGAGTCCAAGAACAGCAGGGTGTAAAATGGTTTTAATTAAATATTACAATTTGAGTTTCAAAAGCGATCTTCTCAAGGGAGCTCTCGCTACAGAAGCGACGACGACCTTGGAAAAAGACGGAAGGACGCCTGTCGTTACGTCACAGACTCGCAACAGAATTGGCTGCGTAGTGAAGATCACGGTCCAGCGGCCGGGGTCACGGACGATGCTCTCATGAATAACCGACTGAGGGAGGTATATATGGTACACACTGGCAAGAGCAGTCACAGTCGCAGTGAGCATCAGTGAGTGTAACATGCGTGTGTTAGTAGTTGTGGGTCTTCTGACTATCGTGTGTGTGGCGCAAGACACGAAGAGGGACATACAGGAGCCAAAGGAATTGGATAGAAGACTACCAGAAGATCGAAAACGGCTAGAAGACGAGCTGCTTGATACGAAGAACAAGATGGTGAACACGGCGGAGGAATACAACAGCAGAACATTGGAGAAGAACACTACTGCAAAGGATTCGGATCTTTTGAAGAGAGAAAGGAAGCTCGTTTTGGATGACAATGTTGATAGCAGTAACACTGAAAAAGGCGCAACGAAATTACCAGGTACGTTTAGGAAAAAGCTAATAGTATTTGAAGAAAAAGGTAAACAGAACGATGCCATTCGTTTGTGCAACCATAATGTTTGTGGGAGTTCTAAATCTAAATCTTATGCAAGAAACTTTGAAGTAAAACAAAATCTTACAGATGTTAATGAACATAATAAAAATATTGAGAGGAATAAAACAAATTTTGATAATTATTTTAAGAGGCTTGAAGAAAAAATGATTGATGAAATGAATATTAATAAGAAACTTCTCGATAGTGAAAATGAAAGCTTTGCGTCCATTACAGAAGTTACGAAAGGCAGCGATACGCCTTTAGAAAAATACGACCCTTCAAAGTTTGAAAGAAGAACTTTGACTGGTTCAGAAATTCTTGTAGAAGGCTTAAACAAACACACAAGAAATGCTGCTGACAAGAGAATAGAGATATCAAATTCAAAACAGAACAAGAGTATGACACAATTAGTGCAACACAATCCTAAAGCATTCCAGAGAAGAACTTTTGATATTTGGGGTTTACTTGGTCTTGGTAAAGAAAACACCCATGAAGACGTTATAAAAATAACTAAAGAAGTCCCAGTGCCAGTGCCTTATACTGTAGAAAAGAAAATCCCAGTGCCAGTGAAAGTGGAAATTGAGCGCCCCATACCATTTGAAGTACCCAAACCCTACCCAGTACACGTGGAGAAGAAGGTCTATTATCCTGTAAAGGAATACATTCACGCACCATACCCAGTCTTCAAAAAGGTACCATATTTAATCAAAATAGCTGTTGAAAAGCCCATTCCAGTACATATTTCCAAACCTTACCCAGTATACATTGAAAAGAAAGTACCATATCCTGTTGAGAAGGAAATTCCGTATGCAGTGAAAATTCCAGTTGACCGACCATATCCAGTGCACATTCCAGTTGTGAAAAACGTATACTACCCAGTAGAGAAGAAGGTTCATTACCCAGTTCCGGTGGCTGTGGAAAAACCTGTACCAGTTCCAGTTTCAAAGCCGTACCCAGTTTATATTGAGACCAAGGTTCCTGTCCCTGTTGAGAAGCATGTTCCTTATCCAGTATCTACGCAAGAATACAAGGCAGAAAACTTTGAAAATCATAACAGCTACGTAAGTCAAGATTATGCTAAAGAAAACGGTGGATTTGTTCCCATTGAAGATCCCAACGTTGGAGGTTTAGAAGGAAGCAGTTTTGATAGTCAGGATTTTGAGAAATCCGAAGATAGTTTCTTACCATCAGATATTGACACATCAGTGGAAGGTCATGATCACTCAAAACTACAGAAGAAAAAGGATGGGGGAGAATTAATTACTCGAACAGTGGAGAAAGAAGTCCATCTAGAAAAGGAGAAGACAACACAACCGCCACCCAAAGAAATCAGAAAAGAAGAAACCGTGGACAACAAACAAAACAGAGAAAGTAGCAAGGATGTCCAGTTCGGACAGAAGATTTTGAAAACGTGAGTGTTTAGTAAAATTCTACGAAAAATACTGTACCTCAATAACTGTTTATGTGATTTTTGTTGTTATTTTACTGTAAATATGTAAATAAATTGTTGTTGTTTTTCTTAGTAATTGTTTTCATTAAACCTACAAATTTTTCGTAAGGAACTACTTTAAAGTAAACAGATCATTAACTATTTAACATATTTGTTTAAAACAATTAATATAAAAACAATTCATTTACTTACATTTTATTATCGTATGTATCGCATGGTGTAATCACAAAAAATACAACTCATTATATACACATATATATATATATATATATTATCCATTTAATATATATATAATATATATATATATATTTAATATATATATATACATTAATTATATTTTGAATTTTTTTATTGTGGTCAGACTAAAGATAATTGTAGTTGAAAAGCTACGTAATATATCGAAATTCGCAAAATATTAAAAACTATAAAGTTTTACTAATTAATTTTAAATTAAAATATTTACACCATTTAAAACTGTGCAGTATTACACAATTGAAGGTCTAATTGTAAAGGATAATATATTTATAAAAACAATGATTTCCTGTTATACTATATTACTGAATTAATATGCTTATAAGTTACATAGACGTACTATATGTGCAGGAATGCTGCTATGGAGATATATACTATACGCCTATAGCCATCCTTGCACGTGTACTGTAGCGTTTATGAAACTACAATAGTACATGGTACTTGAAACGTTGTCCCATCGTATGTGAAACTTGAAACTGTACTTATGGGTTGATTTGCCATACTTGTTATTAAAACCATGAATGTTCACCGCTTTATACAAAAATTTGAATTGTTTGAATTAAACAATAAACATTATAATACATACACGTTAAAATGCCATTGAGTTTCAAATACTGTGTGTTCAAACAATATTGATTCTATTGTTCAGATTGGAAAATTGAAGCTCCACACCAACATTAGAGCTTACCAATAGCATTGGATACAACTATTTGTTAAGTCATCAATGGTCTCAGTGAGAAGATCCAACTATCGGAATATTAGTTTTAGATCAGGAGAATTAACCCGGATCTCTCACTTGCCGGGTGAGTGTGCTACCACTACACCACAAGGCCCTTACTTAATACAATTCAATTGTTTTGCATTGGGTCGTTTCTATGACATATGTGTTTAAGTAACCCAATATATGATCGGAAGACCAAATACCTGTCAAACAACTTTGTTCGAGTCTCGGTGGAGCAAGACTTTTTGTGATTCAATGTTTTATTGAAATTGTATATATATATATATATATATATATAATATATATATATTATATATAATTATATATATAATATATTATATATAATTTATATATATATATATATATATATTATATGTATATGTAACTATACATAATTATACGTATATTTACAAAAAAGACTGGATTACTAAGTCCACAAATGGGTATTCCAAAAACATCTTGTTACAAACATGTTGTGGATTTGTAACAAGAAAAGCACACCTGCCAAAAGATAGTGAGTACTACAATGGATAGAATATAGTACAAGTATTTTTTTCGTTGGTAATTTCCAAAACCATATCTTACAATAGTACAATATTAAGTGAATTGAAGAAAGTATTGATATTCTCGACCGAAAAAAGTCTAATTACTAATATAGATTGCAATAATAATAGTAATTTCATTTTGAGGCTGATGATTTTCCGTTTAATATAGCTTATATCAACAAAACCAATTAGGCTACCAATACTATAGGTGTAGGTGTAAGATTTAGTTGTACAGTCATACATTATACTTCTTAGTTTATCCACACCATAGAAACATTTACGTATACTTTGCACTAAGTGTGTGAAAGTATTATCATCATAAGCACTTTACTATTTCTTTCCACGAATTTATATAACCTACAAACCCTTCCCTACGCCATCACTGGACGAAGAATTGCAGAGCCGTTCCCTAGGATCTTTTTTCGAAATTTGTATTTCCTCGTTTGAGAAGTTGTGTTGTATCATGATAGCTTTTTTATTCTTCATAATTAAGTGAACGAGGTGAGTCACTCAAAATTCACTTGTGTGTATGGTTTTCAGGGATTATTAAAGCAAAACTAAGAGAGCAGTATTTTACAAAAACAATAAAGGTTCACTGCAAAGATGATGAATGTATGTGTAGCAAACTAAAATTAAATTAAATTCTTTAACAAAATTGAAACATAAAAAACCGTTAAATAAATACATGTCAAATACTACGAAATAAAATGAAAAATTGATTTAGTTCTGTACGTTCATGTACGCGTTACCAGCACTCCTGTTTTCGGCAACCCTGTTCGTCGTGCATCTAATAAAAACATATAACACTGTAACGAACCATTTTTAGCATCATATCCTCCTTTAAAAAGACCACATTAATTGGATCCTCAATCAGAATTAATACTTTGTCATTTTGGAAAATTCTGGTTCTCCCAATATTGTTATGGACCTTAATGAATTTTAATAACTGTTCACACATCTGCAGCTTCAAATCAAATCAAAATGCCTTTATTTACAAGCGTTTCTCAGTACATACACTGTTTTGCAGAACAACTCAAGTCATGTAATGGCCTTAAATACTAAATAACAAAGACATGTGATTAAAACTAAAAGGAACAACATTGGATTATACTAAATACTAAAACTTATACACTAACAACTTAAATACGTTATTTATCAACACATATGTAGTCCTTAAGTTTTTAATTTAAAAGAATTGCAACTGTATTGCTTAAGGCTAAGGGGGAGGTCATTGTACAATTTAGGGCCGAAATACGAAAAACTTTTCCTCCCGACTTCATGCCTGACTTTTCGAAAGTCAAGAAGGTAGCCATGGCGGTACTGCTGCGCTGCGAGACCCCCTCCCGGAACAACAACCGCTCGCTAAGGTACTGCGGTTCCTGGTGTGATAGGACCTTGTGGACCAATGAACAAGTCAACATCCTGCAGACGGACTCCACTGGTAGCAGGCTGGCAGCATCTCGAAAGGGGGACACGTGATCAAAACGTTTCAAAGTTGAAAATGAAACGCACCGCAGAGTTTTGAAGTCTCTGAATACGTTCTACGTCCCCCCGCGAGATGCTGTTACCATAGGCTGGATAGCAGTAATAAATGACGGAAAAAACCATCGACTGCATAAGCTGGAGCTTCGCAAATTCCGGCAGTAGAGATCTGAATCTGTATAGACCTCTTAATCTGCCAAGTGCACGTTGTGTGACATAAGTGACGTGTTCAGAGAATGTTAGATCGCTATCAAGCATGATTCCGAGCGTTTTCACTTTGTCACACAAGGTCAAAAACTCCCCATCAAGAGCAATCCCCCACACCACTGTCTGTCAAGGCCTGTATTGTGTTGTGTGGTATAGTATGAAGGACAGTGCACTTGCCTACATTGAGCTTTAACCCATTGTCTACAGACCATTTACTGATGTTTTCAAGAGTACATCAGTAAGGTGCTAGGCACCTTATGTCAACCTCCATGTACTGATCTAAGGTAAGGTACAAATTTGAAATTGGTTATTTAATACTCATAATTTTATGGTAATCTTTAAGGGATAGAAGTGATTTCTTGAACGCCAAATGCAAATTTCTGTACGAGTGTTTCCAATGTTAAAACATACAGGGTGTAAAAAACGTCGCGCATTGGCTTGGTAACTCCCGAACGATTACAGGTAAAGCAATGAAACTTGGTACATCATTACTGCACCTATAAATCTACTGTTTGAAGTCACTACCATATTTTTGTCATGTCAGGGGATGGGCCGCAAGGAGTTAGAAGGAAATCTTAAATGAGAGCATAAGTCGAGTAGTACATCAAATTAAAATTGTCTCTATTAGTAGATTACAATGCCGCCAAATCCGACCTGAAAAGGTTCACTATATAAAAAATTATGCTGGTTTAAAGTTTTGAAACATTTATAATGTAGGTCCTGTTCTAAGTGGTTTAATAGTCTTGTCTTGGCTCAAGTTGTTAAAGTTAAATTTAGTAAATGAATACTGGACTTATGAAATAGTTTATAAGGTAGTTAGTGACTCTTCACATCCAGTGGAGGATGGTCTATAAGGAGTTCGGCAAAAACATTTCGCATAAGCATAGCTCAAGATATACATTGTTTTAAAGTGTCATGTAAGAGCATATGAAGTTATAACAATGTTTACATCGTATAGCAAACGTCAATAATTTTAGTCAATTTACAGGGTTTCATCTACACGTTCACACACCTTCATACTCACAATTCACAGAATCATTCAATACACAATCGCATTGACCTCAGATCCAGTACTCTCAAATGTCCCAGCGGCTTATTATGAAATCAACAGAGTAGAAAACCTTGGACATCAAAAGTAGTTTGAGACGCGTTTTAAATTGATTGTGATTACTGGAAATTTTGATTTCTACAGGAAGCTTGTTGATTAATCTGACACCGAATTCTTGCGGTAGATGTTGTGCTAAGGTCAGCCTGCGTTGATGATTTCGAAAGTTGTCCCTGCCTCTAGTTTCATATTGATGAACGTTCCTGCCACGAATCAAGTTGCACCTTGATCTGCAGTACATGATCACTTCAAAAATATAGAGGCAGGGCAAATTCAGCAATCTCAACTCCCCGAATGATTCCCTACACGACTTTGTAATTCAAATTTCCTACGATTCTGACAGCCTCTTTTGGAGTCTAAAGACGCGCTCCATTTTTTGCACAACCTTTCCAATGTAATATTCCATACGCAAAATGAGGATGGATTAGGCCATAGTAGACAATTTTCAAAACTTTTGGGGAACACAATTCTCCTAGGTTGCGCAGAGCGTAGATGTCTGAGGTAACTCTAGCACAGACCCTGTCAACGTGATCGCTCCAGGTCAGTCCTTCGTCCAGAATCATTCCCAAAAACATTGTGAACTTATTTTCTTTAAGATATTATAATCCACAAATACGGCCGGACGCACCACTCAGTCATGCTGACGAAGGCCGAAATTTAATACAATTGTTTTTGACTTATTTGTTTTCAGATTCATTTCAGTGAAATACTAAATGCGTGTGTTCAATTCCATGAAAGAGATTTCCAGTTCTTGTATTGATTTGCTTTTGAAGCAGAGTCGTGCCATCGGCATATTGAACCAGTTTTTTTCATGCTGGATAACTGAATTATTTTGTTTGAAATTAAGTTTGAAATCTCCACGCACTGACGGTCCTTAAGGTAAGAACCGATCCATAAGTGCGGGAGACCTCGTATGCCACGTTTCTCCAACTTGTGCAACAGTGTCTCGTGGTGCACGCAGTCAAAGGCTTTGGACAGATCGAGAAATATGCTAAGCACATGTTCTCGCCTATCCAAACCATCTACAACATTGTCCAAAAGGTTGTTCACTGCGTCAATTGTGGATGTTTTTTCCTAAATCCAAATTGCTCTGAATTCAGAATTACGTACTTTTCCAAAAACCCTTCAAGCCTTTCGTAGAATAGTATTTCAAAAATTTTGCTGAAAACTGGAAGAATTGAGATTGGAAATTTTGATTTTGGTCTCTGCAGGACACGTGCTACCTCCTCCTCACACACAGGAGCCAAAGCCATGGACGCAACAGGTACCCCAGTCTCTCCTCCGTAAGACTGAGGATTCTTAAATGACGTATTCGTAAAAGTAACGGTTGAAAAGTATTTATTGAACTCCTTTGCCACTTTTAATTATTCTTCAACAATTTCGTTTTCAATTTAGATTGCAATAGATTTGAAACACTTGTTGGAACCCCCATCTCGAGAAAAGTTACTAATTATTTTCCAAGCCGTTTTGGATAAATTCTCACAGATACCCAAGGCTCTATTGCTGTCATAGGCTTTAGCAGATCTTATGATCTTGTTATAGATTCTCCGATACCTTCTAAAAAAACATTTTGAAATCATTATTTTGAGTATTAATGAAAACTGTATAGAGGAATTGGAGCCTTTCTCGAGATACAAGAATTCCTTTAGTTATCCATGAACCTTTTTATTGCTTTTTGTTTTCCAGAGCGGGCATGTAACATCTAGACAGTGACTGAGAGTATCACTAAATGACTGGTACATGTTATCGACATTTCCAAACCCGCTCAAAAACGCCCAAGACTCGGTTTTAAACATCTATTCAGGTGGCAAATGTTTTGGGAAGTAATTGCCCTAATAATTTTGAATTTGGGATTTTGATTTTCTAGTTTGCATCCATGAATCACGACCTCCTCCGCAAAGTGATCAAAGATCGCATAACTCAGTACAGAAACTGTTGTGTTAGGAATGTTGGTGATCACATTGTCGATGGCATTATGTGTCGTGGTTGTCACTCGTGTTGGTGAATTCACGGACCAATTTAAATTGAAGGAATTTAGAATGTCGCGACGCCGCTAGGTAAGGGGGTCGGTGTGACTCAAAACAGTTATGTTGAAAATCGCCGATTATTACAAACTTCGTTGATTTAGAAAAGAGACCAATCAAAAGGTGTTTCAGTCTCTCGAAAAAATAATCTCTACAGCCATTGGGGGATCTATACAACTCAATGACGGTTATTCTTTCGGAAGAGTTGGACAAGATTGTGATGCCTTCAGCTTCACAATTCATTTTGAATTTTGAGAAATTTTTCATAAAGATCGCCATACCACACACACTTTACAGCTGGTTTTACAGAAATGTTTCGCCAATTCGCGTGCAGCTGGGACGGGTTACGTCGTATAACTACATGAAATAAATGCTTTTTATAACTTAATTAAAACCCAATATTATTCATAGGTTGATTTTATATTGAGTAATAATATAGTCATCATAAAATAAAGATCTTATTATCGGGTTTCAAATAACTTTAATGCATGTTTCACCCTCTTACAGCTAAGTAACATTGTAGTTTTAATACATTTCGAACCTTTACATGATAACCATTGAGTTTATTAAAACATGTTACTAATCATCCGACTTACATAATTGTATTACAAATCGTTAAGAATCACCAATAATAAGTGAGATACGAACGATTATCCAAATATCGTTATTTGAAAATTAAACCCCCCACCACTAATTTATCGAACCCCCTTGACATCGACATTTTTGTGACCCGTATTATTCACTTATGACCCATTTTACAATAATCAAAAGTTAAATTCTCTAGCACCGAAACTGTTTATTATTGTATTTTTTTAATCTAGAAATGATTAATTAGTGACGTCATTGATTTTTTTCCTTATGCATATTACCTACAGCTACTTTTAAGCCGTTTATCAAAAAGCTGTTCCAACCTGATCATTCCGTCCTCACAGTTAGTTAAATGAGAGTCGAATAAAATGTAATAGCATTCTTTGAGTACAGAAGTTCAATATAAATCATAACTTAAGAAATAAAAGAATTTGCATTGTAGTGGATCCGAAGCATCTTATATGGGAGAACTCACAGGTAAAAATAAAAAATGGTATGCTTAAATTATTCGAAGTCTATTTCTATGGGCATACTTCAAAATTGGGCGTTATTTTCACGTTTTATTTATTAACGATTTACTATGGATTAATTTTTTTCGGTAAAGATGTTGCTGTTGCTGATAACATCGCACTTCAATAAGCAGATTTTATTCGGTAAACATATTTACTAATAAGAAAACGGACTTTAAATTTTTACATCTGTGGCTTTCAAGATGATCGCCAACAACAGCCAGAAGTCGTAGATGAGTTTGTGAAGATAATACTATGGAGTTACCGTTTAAAAGAACCAGAGCCCTAATTATGAAATGAAATTCATCAATCGAATGGTTCAATTCACGCAATTGTTTTCAGAACCATACACGTCGATAAAGATCAACAATTTAGTAATTAATCACTTTCCGATCGAAGGATATTTGATCAAAAGTCGGTTATTTGCTAGCAGAACCTAGGATGTTGATAGTAGAGTTGAAGCAGACTGAATGAATGGAAGAAATAACATTATTATTACGGGCGTGCTTTTTTAATACCTCATGTGTTACAATGGTTGGTATGTGAATTTGTTGTTTGATTGAAACCATTTTGGGATTAATAAACATGGATTTTCATTCGTTGTTATACAATCATACTTAAAAAGTAATTGAGTATAACAAAGTATTTGAACAAATACTTTTTTATTAGAATGCTTGATTTCTTGAAAACCACAACCTGATGTCTGAAGATCAATTTGGTTTCAGGAAGGATTAGTCGACCATAGACGCAGTTGTGAGTCTAGTCTAAATACTTATTCGGGTTCGGAGGTTGAAATTCCACATCAATTGTGTTTTCGACTTATCAAAAGTATTTGAATTATCCTTACGAAATTGTTTGGCACCATGCCATTAGAGGTGTGCCTCTCTAATTGTTGTTCAACTTCAGACAAATTCAGAACAGATTCACAGAGTTACGGAGACTTTCAAGAATCAATCGCCAATCTTCAGACTAATCCCTTGTTCTTATCTATGTAGATGTTATAGGATTATTACTGAGTTCTGGAAGACTTGTATAGTGAATTTATGACACTTTGTTTCAGTAACAATTCCAAAACAAGTGGAACAGCAAACTTTTATTGACACAAACAACTGTGTACAGAAATTCAATAGCCTTAATAATCTCAAAGCTAATTGCTCAAAATTAAATTATCTTACTTTCATGTCGTGATCGCGAAATCCCAAGGACAGGCCAGCCGGCTTATCGGATGACTCTCTCTCTCTCTCTCTCTCTCTCTCTCTCTCTCTCTCTCTCTCTCTCTTCTCTCTCTCTCCTTCTCTCTCCTCTCTCTCTCTCTCTCTCTCTCTCTCTCTCTCTCTCTCTCTCCTCTCTCTCTCTCTCTCTCTCTCTCTCTCTCTCTCTCTCTCTCTCTCCTCTCTCTCTCTCTCCTCTCTCTCTCTCTCTCTCTCTCTCTCTCTCTCTCTCTCTCTCTCTCTCTCTCTCTCTCTCTCTCTCTCTCTCTCTCTCTCTCTCTCTCTCCTCTCTCTCTCTCTCTCTCTCTCTCTCTCTCTCTCTCTCTCTCTC